>NC_141496.1:80512216-80709716 GCF_009769465.1 Tauraco erythrolophus
CATAAATGGTCTTTCATATTGGTCTAAGCTGTTGCAAAATGACAGTTTAATTCCCTTCTGTTAATCCCCACCTACTAGAGTACTCCCTTTGTTTGATTATAGGTTGTCAGATTTAGGGATTCTGATTGAATCAAAATTTGAAGTAAACTAGAAATACACAATAATTACACTTGTTAGGCACTGCTACCTACTGTATAAGCATAGAGTAGATGCAGCATAAGTTTTTAAAAAATCAAATAAAAAAGGATTTCAAGAATCAGCTACTTACAAAAATAAAAATAAAAAAATCGCTTTTACCGTCCTGTAGTATAACACCTTTTGATACTATTACCTGCTAAACACACTTTTTCTAGAACCAAGAGCATTTCTCCACAGTCAAGGAGGAAGCATCTCAACTTTTTTAAACAGAATGACCTTTCTAGCCCACAGGCCTGCCCTTCTCACAGGTCTTTTCAACCACTGTGAAGTATAGACGTTATTATGAACTCCACAAAATATTTGCAGTATAAACTGTCAAGCAGAGTCCTATATGGAAAACTCAGAAACATTTGTTAGAAAAACATCTGTCTGTTTATTGGGTAGTGCTTACAACACTATTGCAAGACTTGCAGTAACTTTTAAGGATGTGGGTGCCAGTGCTGATCTATAAAGCGCAAACTGTGCTGCTCTGAGTTAGTAAGGAGGGAACATCATTTATGCTGTAACAAACTGATATCATGAAGTTTTCACAGCACAATGACAGAGTTTTGCAAGTGAAAACCTCTGAGTTTTACATAATATAAAACAAACGAACAAAACCAAAAAACAAGGAAACTCATTCAGTAGCTTTTTCTTAAACTTTTTTGTCAAGAAACAGTTTGCTTTCTACAGAGTGGCTTTTTCCTGAAGGCAAAAATGTCATGGCTGACTTTTAAGCCTACAAAAAGGAAAATCATTAATCATATGAAGTCATTCTCAAATAATCTCCTCTGGTTTTCCAGGAATCTCACTTCTTACTAATCAAATGTTTCTAAGAAGTGATGGTACAGAGGGAAATACAATCAATCAGCAAAGATTTTTAATGAGTTATTCCAAGTCCTGTTCAACCAAGAAGAATGCAGCTCTTCATCTCAGAACTGTAATCACAGAATTGTAGAATCGATCATAGAATCATAGAATCATAGAATGATAGAATGGTTTGGGTTGGAAGGAATCTCAAAGATCATCTAGTTCCAACCCTTCTGCCATGGGCAGGGAAACCCTCCACTACACCAGGTTGCCCAAAGACTCATTCAACCTGGCGTTGAACACTTTCAGGAATGAGGGATCTACAACTTCTCTGGGCAACCTGTTCCAGTGCCTCACTACCCTCAAAGTGAAAAATTTCGTTCTTATATCCATTCTAAATCTACCTTCTTTCAGTTTAAATCTATTGCCTCTACCACTACACACCCTTTTAAAAAGTCCCTCTCCAGCTTTCCTGTAGGCCCCCTTTAAGTACTGGAAGGCTGCAATAAAATCATCCCAGAGTCTTCTCTTCTCCAGGCTGAGCAGCCCCAATAATTATCTACAGAGAAAATATTTTTGTATACATATAAATAAACACAGAGATGGTGTCAATCAAATATTTTCAATTGATTTTTAAAGTAAACATTTCTCTCCAAAAGCTTCAATGAAAATGAAAATAATTTGCTTTCTCCTAGAAGATGCTGCTTCTACAAGATTTAGTGCTACAAAATAGTCCTCTCAATCTACGAGCGTGTACTATTGACCTAAAACTTCTATTTAGTTATTCAAAAGAAAAACGATAACTGATATTTCTGTTACTCACTCGATATTGTTAAACCCACAGATTTATCCCATCTTTTGGGCTGATGGTTCTGTGGTTGCAACAAATCACCTGGACAGGAACACTTTCCACGTAAGTTGCCATCTTCTCTTTCCCTCAATGCAAACAGTATACCACCATTTTATCAACATATTTTCAGTAAATACGATAAAACTTTGTTACTTTACAAAGACAGCAGAAAGGTCTGAAATGTGTGTATGCTTGGGTATATTTCAGCTTTAAAAAAAATCTAGCTTTATAACTCAACAGGAAGGAAAACAAATCATCATGGATTTTTTAATAACCTGAAATCAATAAGATGCAGTGAGCATTAATGCCTTAACATTAACTGCATTAAGTAGTAGTTCCTGTGGCACAAGAGCACATGTGAATTTATAGAGCCTTATGATGAAACAGTGGTAAGTAAATAGCTCATTAAAACCAAAAGCAACAAACCTTTAAGTCCCAGATTTTTTTCAAACTTGAAATTATATTTTTTTTTCTTTAATTAAGCATTTTTATTAATAACTTTCTCACTATTTCTTGACTAAAGGTTTAATAATTGTCTGGGTGTGCTTTGTATTAACAGATAGTAAGCTATGCACAAATGCAAACGCATTGTTCTTTTTAAGACTGGAGACTAAACCTGAAGACATTTAGGTGTGAAGATGATGAAGCTGATGCCGTTTTCTTTTCTTGCAATGATATGTGCTACGGCTCCTGATCTGTTGCTCAGAAAAGTTTTTCTTTGATCTAACTCCCACCACAGAAGATACTCCAGCCACTCCTGAGGAGAAAAGGCGCCAAGGGTGATCAAAGTCTCAAAGGCCATGAAATTATTTGTTTCTGGTACTTTTGGTTTTATCTGTCTTGAGTTTTAAAACAAAACTGGAACTGGAAACTTCACTGGATATTCTTTACCATTCTTTACCAATTCTTTATGCTGTATTTTACCTTAGGTAAAAGTTTTAAACCAAAGGGGATCGTTGCAAGGTAATAGAGGCAGGTACAAGCAAGGTCATGTCAGTAGCACTGACAACAGGGTGCATAATTACTGTTAAGAGTTCAGATACAGTTCAAATGTCTTCTATTTGTAAGCTTAACTAGTCTTACCTGTAACTTTTTTCTTTTTTTTTTTTTTTTAGTTTTTTTGTGACTTAAAGGAGCTAGGCAAAAATGAAAGAAGCCCTTAGTCATAGAAAAATACTGAAGCGTGAAGTTGAAATGACATAACAGCATCTGTATTTGTTTAAACAAGCCATTTTTCAAATTGGCTACTTGTACAACTAAATTTTTGAGTTAGTAGGCATCAAGGGGCAAGCAAAACTTCCAAATGCTACACACTTCAGCAGACAGAAAAGGAGTATTTTAGATACAAGGATATTTTAGAAAGGATATTTTAGAAACAAACGAGAACACAGACAATTTTTGTGTACAAAGCTTTTCTTTCAACTTACTCTTTAGCCACAAGCAAAATGTTTCAGTAAGAAAAATGAAAAGTGGATTCTATGTCCACCTTTGCCTTGAGACATCTTACAAACTCAGTTGCCTGTTCTCCCAAAAACTTACAGAACAAAGAGCAGCACAGAGTCAGTGCAGTAATTAACTAACTCACTCTCTGGATGTAGTAAATAATGAATTTACCTAAATTAACTTAACACAAAATTGTCCCACAAAGAGGTTACACATATATCAAACACAACAGAAAAAAATGGATAAACTGTTTTCCCTAATTTTCACTTCCTCTCCCTAATATTTATCTTAAAAATAAACTTGTAAGAATGTGGAAAGATTGGATCGTAAGATTGTTGTCTCTCAGACTCCAGAATATTGTTTGTAACGTACAATCTTAAGAAAACTTATCTACAGCCACACTTTGTCTCATTTATGACATTTAAACAGCGAAACATTTTTTTTTGTTGTTTCTAATGTCAATGCTGGTCAGGAGTCTCTCATGTCTCTCTGTTTCATTTTTTTTCTTTGTTTTTCTTTGCTTTACAACATTCTCTCGAAATATTTGCCATGGCCATGACTCACAGTACTACCACATTAGACATTTTCTCCTATTGAGGCTGTCCTTAGACCCCTAACAAATTGTCAATATGTATCTTTATGGTCATTGTCAAAATCCAAATCATGAAGGTATATCACTACAGATAGCTTCTCAGAACTAAATATTTGAAAATATCTGGATTGATGTGTTGGATGTCCTCTTCTTTCCTACTGAAGATTCTATGAATTCCCAAAAATTTCGTGAACTTGCTTTCAAATATTTTTAAAGTATCTGAGGCTACAGATCTGAGTTACAGATCTTCTAACAGAAACAGGTTTCGAAAAACAAGCAAGAATCTATTCCAATGATTTTCACACATAGGAAGGTGTAAGAAGAACCACCACTGAGGATAAACAAGAACTGTTCCTGAATTCTGCAATTTATTTGAACACCAGTTTCTGTGCCTTTCTTAGCAAAGTGAGCAGTGTTCACCAGGCTATTATACAACTTTCTCAAGAAAATCTTCCCATTTTGTGTAAGGTTGTATTTGACACCTTAACTTAGTTACATTTCAGTAATAGAATCTTTTAAACAGGATATTTAAGAAGAGATGGCCCAGTACCAAGTGGGATTTTTATACTGAAAGCCTAATTTGGGAATACTACAAGGGTAGAAGGAGTATACACATGTATTCATAACTCAGCTGTTCAGCAAGTGGTGAATTTTGAGCACTCACTCCTACTGTCTTCTATTTCCCTTCTTCCCAGACATATCTGGGAATATTACCTGAAAGCAAGAGATTTTATTATTTTAATGAAAGAGTGCCTCACATTTTATGGAGAAATCTGTAGGCTTTCTCTACATATCTCTGTATTAGAAGTAAAGTTGTATTAAAAGTGTTTATGTTGAGATTTTTTGAGGGACAATTTCATGTTCTACTGGAATGACTTTTCAATATAATTCATAACAGGTAAACATTAGAAAAAAATACAGCAGAATGTAAAAGATCCATCTCCAGATCAGTTGTCTCAAAAGGGCAACATACTCTAATGTGGGAAAGCCTGCTTTTTATCACCTACCGATGTGTCCATAAACCACCATGTGAAGCCTTGCTATTAAGAATAACCTGGAGGGGGTGATGGATTTATTTTTTTTATTTTATTATTCTCTTTTGCTGTGGATATAGTTCAGTTTCCTAGCAAAATGCAGTGAAACAATTTTTTTTCCCCTAAGGGGAAAAAAAAATTATTTTTTTTCCTTCTAAGAATTTTTCCCCGGAGGGAAAAAAAAAAGGTTATATTGACCTAAATCAGCAAAAGATTGCTTAACTAGTATTTGCATTAATTTATTAAAATAATGAAACAGAATTTTACTTTCTACAATATCTTACATTAAGATGCATATGTTTTCCTTCCAATAATTGTTTCAGTCATTGTTCCTCAATGAGCTAGTTTGTGCAGAGATATTTGAAATTTCCCTTCACATTAGTATGATATAAGATACACTTTCACAGCGCCTCTTACATAGTGTTACTTGTCCTGAGGCACTTTACAATCTCAGAGTAAAAAAAACAAAAATTATTTCACTGGTTTACATATACATGCTGAACATGTCTGGCTTTAATTACATGACAGAGTTAATAGAGTTACTTTCTTTCCTCCTTTCTAAAGGAAAACATGTTTTAGAAAAGAAAAAAAAAAGAAAAAGAAAAAGAAAAAGAAAAAGAAAAAGAAAAAGAAAAAGAAAAAAAGAAAAAGAAAAAGAAAAAGAAAAAGAAAAAGAAAAAGAAAAAGAAAAAGAAAAAGAAAAAGAAAAAGAAAAAGAAAAGAAAAAGAAAAAGAGAAAAAGCCTTTTGAAAAATTCAGATGTAGACATTGAATGCAAAGATAAAACAAGTTATATTTCAAGAGCTAAGCTGCAAATAGAAATCTGTCTTTTTATAGCTGATAAAATATTAACAACAAAAAAAACCACACACGCACACAAAAAAAGACCAAAACTAACAAACCAAACCAAAATAAAAATAAACAAAACCAAAATAAAAAAGCCAGCAGTGAGACTGGTGTCATCTAAGAGATGCTGAGCTTTAAACCCAAACTTTGAAAATAACATCTTTCTGAAATCATAAGTGTGGAAATAATATGTTAGAAAGGAAAAATAATAGGATTTATTTGCAATGTTTTACTGCTGGTGGTGTGACAGAAACAAAATATCTACATCAAATACGTGTTCTCTGCCAGTCTGCATCCAGTTTCTAAGCCCTTCAGGCTCAGCCATTCAGGCAGGGTTTGCAGATTTTCCACTGGATTACTGAAAATGATGCTAACACAAGCATCCTTCAGCTCACAGAGCTCTAATTTAAATGCATATCCTATTACAATGGAACAGCGAGTTTCTAGATCTCGACCATGTTGGTGTTTGCTCCAGCGAAAGACAGAACAAAATGGTCCACAAAGGTCCCATTCATGTTAAACTGGCTTCTGCTAAAACCACAAGTGGCTTGTTAGTCACTGAGTTACACAGCGGGAAGCACGGAGTCAGGGAGCTCAGGCTGCGTCCGTATGCATCAGGACCAGATCCTTAAATCTTCAGCTAGGTGCTCTAGAAGCCTCAGATAATCTAGTCAACTTAATAAAATAAAATAAGATAAAAAGCTATTTTTAAATACAGTAGCAGAACAGGTCTTGAATACAGTTGCTGTTTAGATACAGATGTAACATTTCCAGCATACACGTTATCAGGTTAGTTTTTTGTCAAAAGCACGCACATGGAGGGTTCCACATTAACAACCAGTCCCAGCTACTCCTAATAGGGTTTGTGTTGGAAATGTAGCCCTTTAGGCTGCTATGCAGTTAGCATACCAAGTAGCTATTACAAATGGCTGGGAAGACTGAATATGCAATTAAACAGCTGCATTTTCTGAATCAATAAGAATTGATTGAAAAATAAACACTTGAGCTTAATCTATTACTGTCATATAAAATTGGCCTTCTTCCTAAGTGGTATTATGAAATTTGGCCTGACCTCTTAAGTCTGTGTGGATAAGCGTCTTTCAAAGAAAGGAAAATCTGCAAAAAAACTGTCCTCCAGAGTAGAACAATGACAAAAATTGCATCGTTTGACTGAATTCAGGTCTGTATCACTAAGCATATTGCATCCATTTGTGGACTATGATTAACTGTGAGCCACAACAGTGTTTCACCAGGAACAGCATATTATGTCTACGAGCTCTTAGGGTGAAAAACGCTCAACAGTCTGAAATTCGTATAGCCCATGGGCTATTCAAATGATGTTCAAACCTATCTTACAGAATCAATGGGCATGCAACCATTAGCAAAACAAATTACTATAATTTTGCTTGAAAGAAGATCAAATACATGCAGAGAGGGAAAAGGACTCCTAGATTCACTTAAATAGACAGCAGTTTCTTTATGAGATTGATACAGGAGTTGTTTGTGCTCTTAACTAAATTAAAACATCCAAAACACATCCAAAATGAGCTTGGTATCTTCAAGGGTGCAATGGGGACAGGGAATCAAAAATTTTACTTTTCCTTAAGAGTTACAAAAAACCTCTAATTGCACTATGTGCCCAGGTACCTTACATATCTATATCTATCTTACCTATCTATATCTGTGTATATAGAATATAAGGGGAAATGATAGCCAGCTAAATAGTGTCTGGCTTAGGGACAATAGAGCACAACAGCATCCAGAAAAAAAAAAAAAACACACACCAACAATAAAAGCTTACAATAGAAACATTTTGAGGAGAATAAAATTATACCCACAAAACTAAAAATTGAGTCAAAGCAAATGAAGACATGCTAGCCCTTGGAATAGCTCTGAGACCTGTGAGCCAGATGAGTAATAAGCAGAAATTCCTGTAGCTGAAAGTTGGAGGATTTTTTCATAGTTATTGGGTTAAGATATAGAGTACATGTAGCCTAGGGAAAGAAAGCTTTGCAGCTGGTGACTGATGACACCAAGCCCAGACCACAGTCTTCATAATGGCTGATAAGAGAAAATATTCTGCCTCCTAACAGGGGCTTTGTCTCCTCTTCTCTCAGGTCAGCCCCAACAAGTGTCATGGTTTGATGTGGAGGGGGGGTGGTTCTGGTGGCAGGAGAGGGGTTTTGCTCCCTGCGACCTCCCCGGTTTTGGAACCGGGTTAGGTTTGGTTCCGGCCACCAGATCAGACTGTCATCCCCCTCGGGATTGAGCCAATAGGGCGCCTCTGCAAATTGCCCTATTTAAGTCAGGACAAAGGGACCGGAAAAGGTGCTTTGCCCAGTATCGAGCAGAGAAGGGAGGAGGGCACTGCCCCCGCTCCCTGGCTCCCGGCCGGGCAGCTGCCTGCGTCGGGCCGGCGCCGCCCACGGAGAATGGCGGCGGCGGAGCCAGCTGGGGAACTCGGGGGCACCCCACTCCCGGGGTGCCCACTGGGCTGAGTTCACCTGGAGAGGACTGAGATCTGAGAGAAACAGCTGCATCGACACCAGGTCAGTGAGGATGGAGCGGGAGGAGGTGTGCCGGAGCTGAGTTTCCCCTGCGGCTGATGGTGAGATAGCAGGCGGCCCCCCTGCAACCAGGACGGCCTCGGTGGAGCAGAGACCCACTCGCAGCCCATGGGGAGAAGATGCCTGAGCCTGAGGATGGTCGTGTTGGGGTGCACGACAAGGCAGAGAGGCATCTGGAGTCTGCGTGACGACCCACGCCGGAGCGAGTGGCTACAGCTCCCTAAGTACCCGAGACTGTGGTAAAGCCCACACCGGAGCAATCTGTGGGGAAGGATGGTTTCCTGTGGGCTGGACTCACGTTGGAGAAGTTTGTGTATTTTTCCTCGTGGGTAGGGGATCCATTGGAGCAGGGGAAAAGGGTGTAAGGACTCCTTCTCCTTTAAGAAAGAAGCAGCGGTAACAGCACGGAATGAACTGACCTGCACTGCCCCAGTCCCTGCCCCCTGTGCTGCTGGGGGGAGGAGGTAGAGCCGGGAGGAAAAGGAAGGGGGGGGGGGGAAGGTGTCGGTTTTAAGATCTGGTTTTGTTTCTTTCTGTCCTCTCAAGTAATCGGTTTTTGTTTCCCTTTGTCCTTCTAAGTAATCATTAATAAACTGTTTTGCTTTGAGAAAAGCTCTGCCTGTTTTGCCCAGGACCATGGTTAGTGGGTGCTCCCTCTGTTCTTGTCTCAACCCTCAGTCCCTTTGGTTTTTTTTTTTTTCTCTCCTCTCTACTTTACTGGAGAAGGAGAGACTGTGTGAGTTTTAGTTGCTGGATCAGCCTAAAACCACTACAACAAGGAAGACTGAATCCCAGGCTGGGCAGCATTCAACTACCTGTCCTACCTGTGAGCCAAAAGATTTGTTTTGTGGCATGTGTTGCACGGAGCTCTCCCACTGGGTCAATAGGATTTCACAGGCAGAGTAATACAATTGCTGAATTGAAGCCATAAAGTTAATTAAAGTAAAAATTATACTGTGGCTGTTGCTTTTTTTTTTTCTGGATAATGGTGGAAGATTAGGTTCAGGAGGCAAATTACATTTTTTTTATATTTCTATAAAAGCATTCCAGCATTTTAAGCCTTTCTTGACTTAAGTGCCAGAGACTTAGGGTTTCACTGCTTGAGGTTTAGTAACACAGATTTCCATCCTTATTTATACTTTACAGAAAACAGATCCTACAGAGAGGAATTAATGTTTGATTTATTTTTTAGAACAAAAAATAACTCTTGCTCATCCAATCCAGTACTTCTGTTTAAATGGAAACAAAAACATTGTCAGACTCCAGCCTTTATTCAACACCAAATCTTAAATTATTGGAAGCCCGTGTAACCAGTTTGGGTCATTTGTTTTTCAACTGGATAGGAGATTCCAAAATAGAATAGTGATCTGTTATGATTTTTTTACTTATCTTTTTCAAATTGGCTGACAGGCCTTACTTCTTTAACTTCATAAACTCTTATGTGCAAAAGGAGTTTTAGAAAACATAATAAATGCTTATTAACGTGCATAAGGTTTTAATATAACATCTGGCTTTGGATGAATGGCTACAAAAGAGAGTAATAAGAAATATGAATATGGATAAGAAGTAGCTGTTTTTCAAGTCTCACAGCGAGATTTTCATATATTTGTGTTAATTATAGAAGGAGTCAACCCTCAACATTTACAGTATAAAACCAAGCTATTTTTTTAAATAACCAAATACCAAGAAGGGGATTTTTTTGTTTGTTTTTGTTTTTTAAATAAAGCAAGTAATCTTAAATCTGGAATCAATCAAATTTCAATTTTTCTTTTTTCTTTTTTTTCCATTGCCATCCTGGGAAACACAGTGCTTAGTATTTCGACTCGTAAAAGTCCACGGAGCATGAAGTTACCGCTCCAAAGAAAACTGCCCCTTCCTTTTTTTTCCACTTAAATATTGTAGAGTGGCCTAATATCATACAAGGAGAGATACTTGTGTTAGTATAAGCTCTCATTGTATAAAAACCAGGCCAATTTCCTCTTAATCGTTCCTCCACAACAATTCCTTCAGAGCTGTTGACAAGCTTTCCCAGTGGATTGCAAGGAAGTGAGCAGGGACAAGTACCAGCATGCATCCAATAAAATATAATGGATGAAATGCCTGCAAACCCTTGCACTTCTCCATAAGCAAAGCTCCTGCAGTCCCTATTCAGACGAGTTCCCACTGAAGTCAATTTGCATTTTGCAGGTCAGAGACGTTGCTGTACTGGGGTTAAAACAGAGAGGAAGCAGCTTGTGTCTCTACTCTGAGACTATCAGACAGGAACTTTACTCTTAGTATAATCGCCTATGCTGATCTGCGTGATACTGGAAAGAGGATGTGGAAGGACTTTCTGTGCCAGCTCTCTGCATGGTGTCTCAGAATAACTGAGGACTTGAGCTTCAGGAATTAGTGACTACTGGTTTGTTTGGGTTTTTTTAGTAGCAAAATCCAAGTTGGTTTTGCAATTTTTTAAAGCTCAATTAAATTTGAAGCATGCCAGGATCGGATGTGATTTACTACTGCACCGAGAGTACAGATGACATGCAAATCTGAAAGACGATAAAGTTATTTGTTAATTAATAGGAAATGCAGAGAAGTAGCATTATAAACACTGGGAAGAAGTGTGAGAAAACATCTATATCACTACCCATAGGTGTGTGAATGAAAAGGAATACTTCCGAAGAACAGGAAAGGGCATGGTCAGACCAGAACTGCTCTGATGTAATCACACAAAGTCCAATGACTGTAAGGGACAGCAGAGCTGACTGTAGTTTTTGGCAGGTGAGAGAGGCTTCAGAACCAATCTCAAGGGAGTGCTGGAGTAAGGTCAGGACCTGGGGCTCAGAGAAGTAATTTGATGGTTCTTATATAAACATGATCTTTCACAGTCAGCTGCTCTATATTCCTGGCTTGCACTAGATGCAGTTTTCTTGCCAGATGCTCTCTTCTCCTTCCAAAACTCTGAGGTTTTGGCCTTTTTTTGGTTTGCCTCTCATATCGAGAGTTCCTCTGCACCCACATCCAAAGCCCTGCATAAGAGTCCTCATTGTTAGTAACTCAACTATATTTAACCTTATACGGGGTTATTTTGCAACAGATTTTAATAGCTAAAACATGAACACAAGAAGATTTTATGTCACAATAACTAGAAACTGAGATTTGTGTGCACATGGATGAATGTGGTGCACACTAGTGTTCCTTGAGCAAGAAACATTCCCAGGAATATTAAAATGTCTTTGGAGTGTTTGGAACACATAGACTTCCAGACAAATGCTCAGGGAAGAAAATTTCAGGAAGTAAGCAACACACTGGTGAAAAAGAAATAGGTGGAAAGACCGCACACACAAAAAATCGGATTACCAGCATCATCAAAACATCAAACACAACATTCTTAATCAATGCAATTATGGAGGAAAATAGATACACAGTGCTAAAATTGTTGCCATATCAAATAAATGTTAATATCATAGTTTTCCATGATAGCTGTATGCCGAGACGATATTCTCTAAGGTTGAACTGAAAGCAAATGTGCCAGTCTGCGCATTCCACTTCTCTGATAGTCACTATGGGTCCGTATAATAGAAATTACAATCATGTATAAAGATGACATGGAGCTGCTGGAGCGGGTCTAGAGGAGGGCCGTGAAGATGATCCAAGGGCTGGAACACTTCTCCTATGAAGACAGGCTGGGAGAGTTGGGGCTACTCAGCCTGGAGAAGAGAAGGCTCCAGAGTGATCTTATTGCAGCCTTCCAGTACCTAAACGGGGCCTACAGGAAAGCTGGAGAGGGACTTTTTACAAGGGCATATACTGATAGGACAAGGGGCAATGGATTTAAACTGAAAGAGAGGAGATTTAGATTAGATATAAGGAAGACATTTTTCACTCAGAGGGTGGTGAGACACTGGAACAGGTTGTTCAGAGAAGTTGTAGATGCCCCATCCCTGGAAGTGTTCAAGGCCAAGTTGGATGAGTCTTTGGGCAACCTGGTGTAGTGGAGGGTTTTTGGTCCCTTGAATCATTTTTGCAGCCCTCCTCTGGACCCAGTCTCACAAGTCTGTGCCTTTCCAGTACTGGGGACTGTAGAATTGGATGCAGTATTCCAAGTGACGTCTTATGAGAACAGAGGGGGAGAATTTTCTCTCTTAACCTGCTGGCCATGCTTCTTTGATTCAGCAAGGATACAATTGACTGACTTTCTGGTCTGCAAATGCATATTGCTGGCTTATGTCTAATTTTTAATCTGCTAGGATCCCCAAGGCCTCCACAGGGCTGCTCTCAATCTGTTCATCACCCAGTCTGTATTGATATTGAGGTCTCCTCTGACCCAGGTGCAGGACCTTCCACTTGGTCTTGTCATGAGGTTCACTTGTTTCAACTCCTCAAGCCTGCCAAAGTGCCTCTGAAGGGAATCAACTGTACCACCCAGCTTGCTGTCATCTGTAAACTTGTGAAGCCATGCTGGCTGTCTCTAATCACCTCCTGGTCTTACATATGTTTTGTTATATCTTCCAGGAGGATCTACTCTATCATCTTACCAGGCACAAAGGTGAAGCTCACAGGTTAGTACTTCCCAGAGTCCTCTTCATCTTTTTTAAAAATTAATATGTTTCCCTTTTTCCAGTCACTGAGTACTTTGCCCAACTGCCACAACTTTCCAAATATGGTGAAGAGTGGCTTGAAAACTGCATCAGTGAATTCCCTCTGGACTCTGGGATGTATCTTGTCGAGTCCTGTGACTTGTTTACGTTCAGGTTCCTTAGGCGGTCTCCAAATCTGATCGTCTCCTATGATGGGAGTGGCTTCATTTCCCCTCATCTCTGTCTTGAGTTTCAGGGGCTTGAGAGATGTGGGAAGAAAGATTATAACTGGCTTCGCTAAGGGAAAATCATGCCTGACAAATCTGGTGGCCCTCTACGACAAGGTTATAGTATTGGTGGATAAGGGAAGAGCAACCGATGTCATCTACCTGGACTTGTACAAAGCATGTGACACTGTCCCACACAACATCCTTGTCTCTAAACTGGAGAAACACGGATTTGATGAATGGACCACTTGGTGGATAAGGAATTGACTGGATGGTCACACTCAAATAGTTGTGATCAACAGCTCGACGTTCAAGTGGAGGTCAGTGACGAGTGGTGATCCTCAGGAGTCAGTATTGAGGCTGGTGCTGTTTGACATCTTTGTTGGTGACATGGACACTGGGGTCGAGTGCACCCTCAGCAAGTTTGATGATGACACCAATCTGTGGCATGGTTGATGCACCAGAGGGAAGGGATGCCAACCAAAGGGGCTTTGACAGGCTTGAGAGGTGGGCCTGCATGGACCTCATGAAGTTTGAAAAGGCCAAGTGCAAGGTTCTGCACATGAATCAGGGTCAGTCCCAAGCACAAATACAGACTGGGTGGAGAATGGGTTGAGAGCAGCCCTGAGGAGAAGGCCTTTGGGATCTTGGTTGATGAGAAGCTGAACATGACTTGTCAATGGGTGCTTGCAGAAAGCCAACCATATCCTGGGCTGTATCAAAAGAAGCATGGCTAGCAGGTTGAGAGAAGTGATTCCACCCCTCTGCTCTGCTCTCATGAGACCTTACCCAGAGTACTGCATTCAGCTATGGGGTCCTCAACAAAAGAAGGACATGAAGAGGGACCAGAGGAGGGCCACGAAGATGATCTGAGGGCTGGATGACCTCTCTTCTGAAGACAGGCTAAGACAGTTGTGATTCTTCAGCCTGGAGAAGAGAAGGCTCCAGGGAGACCTTATAGCAGTCTTTCAGTACTTAAAGGGGGCCCACAAGAAAGCTGGATCAGCCTGGAGAAGAGAAGGCTACGGGGTGATCTTATTGCAGCTTTCCAGTACCTAAAGGGGGCCTACAGGAAAGCTGGAGAGGGACATTTTACAAGGGCGTGTAGTGATACGACAAGAGGCAATGGATTTAAACTGAAATAGGGGAGATTTCGATTAGATATAAGGAAGAAATTTTTTACATTGAGGGTGGTGAGGCAGTGGAACAGGTTGCCCAGAGAAGTTGTGGATGCCCCATCCCTGGAAGTGTTCAAGGCCAGGTTAGAAGAGTCTTTGGGCAACCTGGTGTAGTGGAGGATTTCCCTGCCCATGGCAGGGGGGTTGCAACTAGATGATCTTTAAGGTTCTTTCCAACTCTAACCATTCTATGATTCTATGATTCTATGACGTGTAGTGATAGGTCAAGGGGTAATGGCTTTAAACTGAAAGATTTAGTTTGGACATACGGAAGAAATTCTTCACTGAGCATGGTGAAGCAATGTAACGGGTTACCCAGAGGAGTTGTGGATGCCCCATCCCTGGAAGTGTTCAAGGCCAAGTTGGATGGGGCTTTGAGCAACCTGATCTAGTGGAAGATGTTCCTGTCCATGGCAGAGAAGTTGGAACTAGTTGATCTTTAAGATCCCTTCCAACCCAAACCATTTCATGATTCTATGATTCTATAATTAGTAATTAAGGAAAAAAAAAATTGTTGAGTACCTCAGCTTACTCCATGTTTGTTGCTACAAGCTCTCCCATCTTATTTAGTACAGCGGGAGGTACACTTTCTTCGATCTTCGTTTTCTGGCCAATCTACCTGTAAAAACCCTTTTTGTTATTATTCTCATTCCTCACCAAATTCAACTCCAACTGTGCCTTAGCTTTCCTAATTCTATCATCTCAACACATCCTAATTCTATCATCTCAACACATAGAATCATAGAATCATAGAATGGTTAGGGCTGGAAGGGACCTTCAAAGGTCATCTAGTCCAACCCCCCTGCAAGGAACAGGGATACCCCCAACTAGATCAGGTTGCTCAGGGCCTCGTCCAACCTGGCCTTGAACGTCTCCAGGGATGGAGCATCCACCACCTCTCTGGGCAACCTGTTCCAGTGTTCTACAACTCTCATGGTAAAAAATTTTTTCCTAATATCCAATCTGAATCTACCTCCCTCTATTTTAAAACCATTACCCCTTGTCCTATCATAACTGGCCCTCCTGAACAGCCTCTCCCCATCTTTCTTGTAGGCCCCCTTGAGGTACTGGAAGATCACTATAAGGTCACCCCGGAGCCTCCTTTTCTCCAGGCTGAACAGCCCCAACTCTTTCAGCCTGTCCTCATAGGAAAGGTGCTCCAGCCCTCTTATCATCTTCGTGGCCCTCCTCTGGACCCTCTGCAACTGGTCCATGTCCTTCTTATGTTGGGGGCTCCAGAACTGGACGCAGTACTCCAGGTGAGGTCTCACGAGGGCAGAGTAGAGGGGGAGAATCACCTCTCTGGACCTGCTGGCCACGCTCCTCTTGATGCAGCCCAGGATGCGGCTGGCCTTCTGGGCCACAAGAGCACATTACCAGCTCATATTGAGCTTCTTGTCCACCAGTACTCCCAAGTCCTTCTCCTCAGGGCTGCTCTTGATCCATTCGCCACTCAGTCTGTATTTATGCCTGGGATTGCCACGACCCAGATGTAAGACCTTGCATTTGGCCTGGTTGAACTTCATGAGGTTGACACGGGCCCACCTCTCCAGCCTGTCGATGTCCCTCTGGATGGCATCCCTCCCTTCCAACGTGTCGACGGCACCACACAGCTTGGTGTCATCGGCGAACTTGCTGAGGGTGCACTCCATGCCACTGTCCACGTCACCGACAAAGATGTTGAAGAGGGCCGGGCCCAACACGGACCCCTGAGGGACGCCACTCGTGACCGGTCTCCACTTGGACATCGAGCCGTTGACCACTACTCTCTGAGTGCGGCCATTGAGCTAATTCCTTATCCACCGAGTGGTCCATCCATCAAACCCATGCCTCTCTAGTTTAGAGAGAAGAATGTCGTGCGGGACAGTGTCAAATGCTTCTGGGATACACATCCCTGGTTCTACTACTGTCTGTGCATTTTCATCTGACACTTTAGTTTGACCAGGAGGTCTTTACTGACCCATGCCAGTCTCCTGCCTTCCTTGCCTTATTTCTTGCACATATAAATTGAGAGCTCTTGTGCTCTAAGAAAAATGTCTTTAAAAAACTGCCAGCTCTGTTAATTTCCTACGTTTCTGTAGGTGGTTTCCCAGGGGGACCTATCCAATAATTCTTTAAAAAACTCCGAGTTTGCTCTCCTAAAATTTAGTACCCTGACTCTACTCTTCACGTGGCCCATTTCCCTCAAGACTGTGAATTCCACTAGTGCATGATCACTGCAGTCCAAGCTACCACTGATCTTGTTATCCCTTGTTCTTGAGCAGCAGGCCCACTAATGCTTCTCCTCTGGTCAGACTGTTGCGAGGTCTTCAAATTTGAGGTCTTCATTGCTAAAAATGGGAAGAAAGCATTTAAAAGTATGATTTTAGACAGATTTCAAATGGGTCACATTTCATAACATGGAGTAAATAAGAGCAGATTTGGGTTTTTTTTCAGTAAAAATCTATACAACATCACTTACAAGGTTATATTGAATTAACTGTGTGCACTTTTAGTAAATAAATTAATATTTTAATTTCTATTTTGAAGTTAATGGAGATCATAAATCTAAATTTTATTGGTGTGGATTTCCCTGATCTTATAGCCACCACTATTCACAGGCCTTTTGTGCTGACCGGCATCTGATTTGCTGACTTACAGGGTCTTTTTCAAGAGCCTTGCTGCTACAGAGAACCCTCTGGACAGGTATTTCCAGGTCTCATACTGGAAAGTATGGTCTCAGGGCATATACCCTAGATGTTCCACCCCTGTAAAAGATGGAAGTGTTACCACCTTCAAATTAACAACCTTCTGGTAACAGGATAAAGATAAAGGAAAACATTTTGTTTCAAAGGGATTTTTTTCTGGTGGCAATGCCACTGTTTTCACGAACGATAAAGGCACAAAGTCAAAGTGAAGCTCAATCAGCTTACAAGAATAAAGCATTTTACAGTTTCACAACGACTTTTCTCATTTTTTGATGCCTGCAAGACATACCTGCTGCAAAGCTACACTTCATGAGGTCTCCAATATAGGAGAATCGGTGTTGCAGAGACAGGAAGACAGAACTGTGACTACAGGAAGAGTACAGAGCCAACAGCTACAAAACAGCCTCTCGAGACAACTTCTTCTAGAAGGAAAGCCTTTCACCGATGTTTAAAGTCCCACCTACAGGACTTCACAGAGCTGTTGTACAAGAGTAGCAGTTCCTACTTGTCTCCACAGAATTCCTGAGCGACAAAAGTGTGGCAAGAGAGATCAGGGTTTGGGCTAGAGGAATTAAAAATTTGCTCTCTTTTGCACTGTTTATCTTTTTACTTGTCTTGAAAACGTTCTTGATTTCTTTCACCTTATTTTTACAGTAAATATCCAGACATATGTACTTTGAAAGTTATGAATGTACATTTTTGGATTGAAATAAGAAAAGAATAAAGCAAAAATATATAAGAATAAAGGTTATTTTAAGATCTACCTCATTATGTTTGCCAACTTCTCAAGTCTGGGAGAGCTTCCCACTTCCATGCCCACTGGATATTCTCCAAATAGGCTATTTCAACACATACTCATTTGAGAACAGCAAGTCATCCAAAAATGGGAGGATGATATTAAGTCTGAGAATCACATGTATGATGATCCCATTAAAAAAAAAAATGCATCTCCAGTCACTTTGTTTCCAAATACATTCCACATTTTAAATCATTTCTAGGAAAATCAACTGTAGAAACCGTTGCTACAAATCAGATTTCCTTCTTCTTTCTCTTTCTTTCCTGGTGTCATTTTGAGGTTCACTTATGGCTCTGTGAGGAGGGATGGGAGCAGCTGCAGCCATGGAGTAGAGGTGACTGGGGGCGTTGTGCAGGTCTGGGAGGGATGATAGCAAAACACTTTGGGGGAGCCTCAGGGAGGCCACTGTCTCTCCCTTCATAAGGTACATGGCAGCTGCCAGTTGTTAGGAGACAAGCAGTGTCAGTATCTAGAGATCAGGAACATCCATGTCAGTCTGAGAGGACTTTACCTTCCAAGGCAGCGTGAACGTGCTATGTCTGGCCGTGCCCAGTGATGCGGGAGGTAAAGGGGAGGCAAGGGAGCTATTCTGGGAGCTCTGCGCATGCCCTTCTTGGTCACATCATACACAACAGTTTTCTTGGATGCACCTTTTGCATGTATTCATTTATTCTTTCTTCAGTGGGAGGAATGAGCTGTAATTTGAATTGATCATTTAGGCAAATGGAATTTATATTGAATTTTGCTCTGATCTTAAATAGCTTCAGAAAGAAAAAAAAAAAAAACAAAGAAGAAACTGTGTGTTAGATCACCATCATTACATTTTCTAAGTAAAACATTTCTATTTCTTAAATTTGAAACCAGTTTTCAAAGTCAGGTTAGATATATTTTTAAGAAGTGTTAAAATTGCAGAAATACAATGCCTTGTTTTACTTCAGAATAAATAAACCATTCCTATTGGATGATTAAATTTCTCCTTAGCCTCATTTGTTTGTTTATGTTTGGTTCAGTCTACATGACAAATAAACAAATAACTGAACTTTCATGGATCTTCAATTCACCTTGACTAATCTGGTTAGGAAAATAAGTCTTTGGCAACTTTCTTGGAGATTAGGCATGTTAAATGCAACAAATTCACAGGCACGGTTTGTATCTGATTTAAATAAGAAAAAAATGCATCATAATAAAAGGAAAGGTCTTGTTATAGCTGTGATGGTCTAAGTGTAAAAATGAGGAAGGGCTTTTAATGTCAGTGGCGGAGGCACTGGAGGAGTGGGCACAGCGCTCCTCCCTGACCGCTCCCTCCATGGGCCAAGAAGCCTCCAGCATCACAGTCCTGTCCCAGGGACCACTGCAGCCTGAGAACCTCAAAAGCAGTCGTCAGGGCTGATGGCCAGGGTAGCTTTTGGGCAGGTGAAAGGCGGGTGCCTGGCTGAGTCTCAGCTGGGTAACAGCCTGAAGCACACAGCACACCAGCACACCTTCAGTTCAGGAGCCTCTGGTACTGCTAGCCCCCTACCAAGATTATCTCATTGCAATTTTAAGTTCAGCAATAAATCTGTTTTTCATTAATGAGAGAATTAACAAGAGAGACAATCTCATTTCAGACCATTAAAAACAAAATTAGGTATATTAAACAAGGTATATGAAGTGCTATGGGAAACTTTTTTCACCAGTAACCATGACTGCACCGAGAGTAATCCAATCTAAATTGCTATTGAAAAACTGCATCCCACAGTTTTCCTGTTTCTGAAGGTCACTGACTCCTCCAGCCTAGTCTTACCTTAATTTCATTTTCATTAGTTTAACAACAGCGCAACTGAACGGCCTTCGAGAGTTACTTCTTTCGTAAACTCATTTTAATAAAATCAGGATCTGGTTAAGTAGGTTTAATCACACAGATGCAATTCTTGCCTCATTAGCTCTGGTAGAAGTTCGTGGTGTAAAGCAATCCAAGAAAAATGAGAATCAGCACCTCTGCTTGAACTGTGGTGCGAAGCATGCCTGATTATGCTGAAAGGTCTTGTAGCTTAGGTAGGAAATGCTGGATTGCGAGAGGAATATTATGTCTAAACATGACATGTAATTCACTGCACTTTCCCATATCTCACCGACATCTATTGTCAGCTGCTTTTTTTCCCTTTTTCCTAGTTACAATAAGGAATAAAGATGTGGTAAAAGTCAAAAGGTTGAATTTTAAAGTTACAGTTCTTATGCAGATGTGCTCATTTGTTAAAGCTTAGCATTTAACCACAGGCCATGACTGGAATTTATTAACTCACTAAAAAATGATAGTATTAGGTCCTCAGCCATTGTGTAGTGACTGCTTGCCTAATTATCCATATCTAAAGAGTTAAAATGGTGGCTTTTGCTGATTTGATATTCTTCCAGCTTTCTGCTAGTGTGCAGTGCACTGTGTATTAACAACACAGGTCATTGAGTACTCACTGAAAGCTCACTCTGGAAATACCTGAAGGACACATTGAACTCTTCAGAAATCTGTGTCATAATACCTCATGTGTTAACAGAATATGTGGCACAGTGATGCATGGCAAAGGATCAGCCCGGGGTGGGCATCTGAAGTGCTCTGTCTTGCCGCTGAATGTTAGAGTGAAGCATTGTAATTTTATTCCAATTATACTTTTAGTGCCATGATGTCACAGCATAAATTTGTACTTTTGCATGCAGCTCATGCTGGTGTGATGACAGCTCTTAAAATATTGAGTGATTGTGGGCCCGTCAGCATAAAATTATTCTAACATGGTGCCTTTATTAGTGCTTCAATAAATGCCTTTCTTCTTGTGTTCCAAGGTGGCATTTGCAAATGAGCTAATTTCTCGGCAGTAAAATAATTGTGTTGCATTTATTTTGCAAGGTGGGGGTGGAGGAGGGAGAGGAAAAAATGCTGTTACATAAAAGGAGTTCTTTTGCCACCATAGTTAGGCAAGTTTAAAAAAGAACACATTAACTAAATGACTGTACAATTATTTAAATGAACGTGATGCTTTATAAAGCCATGGTGGGGTATAAACACTTTTTCAAGCCGTATGACAAAAGATGTGACAGCCCTCTCACAAGAAACATTTCCTGAAAGTCAAGCGCAAACTATGTTTGCTGACTGATGACAGATATTTTGGGGTTCAGAACACATCTCTTGCAACAAACTAAACCCAAACCAGATGTCAGCTAACCTAATTCACAGCGCAAAACACGTAAGAAGTTAAGATAAGGGAAGAAGCAGGTTTCAAATTGTACCTGTTGTCTTTTAGTGTTTGTGTCATCTAGAAAACAGACAAAATGAGGCAGAGCAAATGATGCCTAAATGGAACTGTGCAACCATAGTGCTAACTTAACAGGAAAGCCTCGTATTCATTGTTTCCAACAATTTATTTAAGAAGATTTTGTGACATAGTATGCTTCTCTTTCTGGTTTAGTTACTTAGCCTTAAAAAAAGAACTGAATTCCCAAAGTGGTGCTCCGTATGCATCACTCAGTATTCACAAATCTGAAATCTGTTCAGTTGCTAAAAGTATTTAATTTTAAGCATGTTGCTTAAAGAGATCTCACCATATGCGTTTTTAAATCAACTATTCAATGAGTTAAGCTACAACTGTTTTCAATGTCATAAATCCCCCTTCCTTCCCTTCCTCCCTCCTCAACTAAAAATAAAAAGGTTATTAAACTTAGAATTTATTCAAAGTCAACAATATCTTCTACTAAATAAAAATTAAAAAGTTTTGAAAATCCTTTACTGCACAGAGATCATTATCCAGCGTTTGAAAATGAAATATTTAATAATATCTGCTCAGCTGACTTATGAATCTGAATTTCAAGGATCTCAGTGTTTTTAAGCCACAGCTACTCAGAACATATCTGCAGTAAATGCACACCAAGTGCTTCAGATGGAATACATCTTAAAGAAAGACCTTAATGAAAGCATATTAAAGAAGAAAGTAGAAGTTCAACAAGTGAAGAGATGTGTTTTTCTCTTAATGATGCTTAAGAAGTGTATCTTTACATAAAACACCAGATGCTGAATAAGATTGGAGTTAACCAAAGCATACAACAGTATTTTTTGCTCTGTGAGAGTCAATTATGTTTAGATACAAACAAGCATAGGCATAAAAAGCAGAGAAATAGAAAGAAAACCAAGTACATTATTGCATAACCAAAAATTACAGGAGGCATTTTGTGAAAGACCATAGAAGTCAGCTACCACATTTTAAGTGTATTTCTTTAGCCACCTGGTATATCTATCTATAGCTAGGTATCGGAATGATTTGCAGCCTGTAAATGTCTAGGTACTATAAATATAAAAGTAAACCAATCAGGAACTTACCTTATTGTTTAATTAAACTGTGAGGCTTTTGCTACTAAACCTGCAATAGCACAGAATGTTAATGACACCTTTTATAAAGAACTTACCTTTCAAATGAGAGTATCTGTTTCACAAATAGCTGAAGTATTCTGGTTGCTGGTAACAACAATCCAAATGCCTCTGTTGGATACAACAACTGGCCATGAAAGAGTTTCCCAGAACTGTTGATTTGTGACTGATTTGGCTCTAAAAGTCTTGGAAGACTTTTTGAGTGTCAGCTACCAGTAACAGAAATACCAATAAAGATTGACCTTTTCTATTAAATATAATGAGTAAAAATACATAGTTAACTATCAGTCAGTCCAAATAAATCTGTCAGAGTTGCTATGGCATTGATAATATTCCCTACACAAAAAGTGTAAATCTTGCTGATTAAAATGTAAGCAACCATACTATGTAAAAATACAAAGCCACTCAGGAGTTTTCTCTTGACAAACTAGCAAAATAACAGATCATCTTGCCTTCAAGATCTCAGTTTAGATGGCTCTTAAATTATTTTTGTTGATTTCCCTCTATATTTAAAAATATTTTAGAGCTAGGCTTATGTACAGGTGTTTTAGTATCCGCATTGATGAATTATCTGAATAACAAGCAAATTGCCTTTTTATTACCCGGTGAAAAGATCAGAGTAGGTATTGTTCCCTTTCGTAGCTGAGGAAGGCTTGGTGATGGGGGAACTGGGACACGGAGAGTAACACAGCAAAGACAGAACAGCTCTCAGGGGCAGAAGAGTTATATTAGAGATATTTCTGATCTTATTATTCATACCCTCTACTCTGAAAACTACTTAAAAACAGGCAAGGGAGCATTAAGGTCATCAAAGAAACATAGACAGGGAGAGCTTCAGTCAGTGGTTATTGCAAATAGGCAACAAGGGACAAGGAAGAAAACAAATGCATAGAATACATGATTGGCAAGGCAGAAGTACAGAAGATTAACAAAAAGTCACGTGTCCTGGCAATGTAGTAATTCAAAACTTAAGCATAGTGTATAATGACGGTGTATATAGAAGTGATGAATAAATTAGGTATTTTAATAAAAATCACAATTTTTCTTGAAGTTGGAAGGAAAATATGAAAAAAAATCTATTTTTCAGATGAAGCTTGATATTTTAGGCAACTCATAAAGAAATGTCTCATTTAGCTTTCCTTTTTAAACTTCTTATCCACAATTAATTTCTTCTCAAATTTTATTTGAAAAACTAGCTTGAATCTGTGAATGCTAAAGTGAGATCTTACGATCTTTCCAAAAGGAAGTCAGAGAAACTAAAAGTATTCGCATTGATTAATATATCTTTGTGAACATGTTTTCACTGAAGTTTAATCCATGTTTTTTAGTAACTTGCCCTGCCGAAAACATTTAGTGAGCTTTGGTTCATAGCAAAATAAATCTAGCAGAATAAACACAAGACTGAGAGAGCTTGGACTTCAGCCTGGAGAAGAGAAGGCGCAGGGGGAACTTGTCAGTGTGCACAAACATCTGAAGGGAGGGCGTGAAGAAGACAAGGGCACCCAGTGGCACCCAGTGGCAGGCACAAACTGAAACACTGGAGGTTCTCTCTGAACATCAGGAAACACTTTTCACTGTGCGGGTGACCAAGTACTGGCACAGATTGCCCAGAGAAGTTGTGGGGTCTCCGTCCTTAGAAATACTCAAAAGTCATAGGGACATGGTGCTGTGCATCCTGCTCTAAGCTGCCCTGCTTGAGCAGGGCAGGTTGGACTGAATGACCTTCAGAGGTCCCTCCAAACCTCATCATCCTGTAGTTCTACAATTCTGTGAAGGCAAGGAAAGGGATCCCACTCCAAATCTACCAGATAAGACTTCTGTTCCACTAACTTTTAAAAAGAATATACATATCTATGACTTTTAAATATTAAGGTTGAAGTATGAGGGTTCCTGCATTTACAGATTAAGTCTTTTTAGCCCCAGGGTTAAAGATATTCTCAAGAAGTTAGAGGAAACTATAGAATCCATCCATGTTCCTCTTAAAGAAATCTCATGCTTTGAAAATTTCCCTTGCTTTGAACAACTGAAATCTCTTACTATTCAAGAGGAAGAGATGCTCCAGTGTGAGAGAAGTAAGAAGAAGAAGTAAGAAGAGTGAAGAGAGAAGAAGTAAACGCCTTAGTGATGTAGTTCTGGACCTCTGAGGCCAGGGCAGGCCATTTGCAAGCCTCCTTGAAGAGAGAGAGGGCTGGAGCTGTGCCCAAAAAAGTCAGTGGATTAGCAAGGGACTCCTTTGGGGAACGTTTGCACATAAGGGGAGGTAGAAGGGCGAGCCATTGATCCTCAGAAACTGGGGACTCCTTGCTGGTCACTGCTGGCTGAGACACATGTTCAGGACAGGACTCATCTGTGGTGAATTAAGGGCATTTTTATGTCACTGAAAAATAACTGATGGAGAAGGTTGTTAGAAGAACGAATTTAGATAGGCCAGCAGTTTAGGAAGAACAGTGGGAGCCCTGAACGAGAGTGAATGTTTACAGCCCAATGAAAGAGTGTCATGAAATCCTGAATTTGTAAAGATCTGAGTGTCTTAGCTTGTAAGAGATTGGAAACATTGGGTTTAAAAGCTAGGATTAAAAAACCCAACCAAACACCACAAAACATTGCTGTAGCTCAGACACGAAACACAATCCCAGCCTAGGAAGGAGAGTCTAGAACAGACCTCATCTGTAAGTCACGGCCACCTGCAAAAATACTTACATTCCTGTGTCTGCAACTGACTTACTGCACACAAGGAACAGAGTGACTTAGCAATGTCACTTAGCAAAAGGAAATAAAAACTTCAGCTCCACAGCTGCCAGGACAAAGGCAAGTGGAGAAGCAGTCTTGGGGCACACAGCCCCAGCTTCCTTGATGTTAGTACAACAGCTACAGAGACACTGTCAATTTTGAAGACAATATGATAACCTCAAGCTAAATTTTGCTCTAATGGGTATTGTGGACCTACTTTTTCTAGCAAAGTATAAACTAAAATAGCTCAGTATTGCAAATGGTAGGAGGACAGCAGGAAGCTGATTCTCAAACTCTTAGTCTCATCTTCCTGTGTGAACCTCTTCGGAATCCACAAGTCTCTACTTACCTGATCTAGGGTATTTAAATGTTAAGTTATTTTTCATTTAACTTCTTCCCCTCTAGTACACCTATGAAGGATTGTTTTCACAGCAGAGTTGTACATTTTTAACTTTTGCTGCCATCCAACATGCAGAACTTGCACACCCATTTTACAGGTAGAATACAAGAATGACTGCCACTTTCCTTCATGCTACCAAACTACCCACCGTTCACTGACCACATAAACTGAGCCACTTGAATGTTGACATCTCTTAGTACTTTTCCAGAGCTATCTCTCTTCTCCCCAGAAGAACAAACTCATTCTCCCAAGACTCACAGGGAAATAAATACTCAAAAGAAGTTCCTGAAGCAGGCCAGATTAAAAGTTTTCCTACCCTAGTAACATGTCTCTGATAACAACCAATACTGGATGTCCAAGGAGAAGTATAAGAATGGGGCAAATACACTTCATCACAATAATCCCCTCATTCCCATTGATTTGCAGTCTAAAGACTTCATGGTGTTGTCTTTCTCTTTAATAACTTACATTGGATTTTTTTATGGACTAGTACTACAAAAGTACTCACGGAGCTACTCAGCACACAAGTAAGATTCATGAGGTATGACACTCAAAATAAAAAACAAAGAACAACAAACAAACAAACAAAACAGGAACATGAAGTCACTAAGAAAAATATAACTAAGACATGGTTTCTTATATCCAGACTAAGTTGTTTTGACAGCTGACTGCCCATCTTAACCATGCAAGGTAGATACACTCTTAGCAGCCATTGTCAAACAAACAAGTAATTGTGACATTTGAAATAGACTGTGGCATCTATTTAAGGCTTGATTTTCAAAATGTAAAACATTAAGGAATATTATCCAAATAAGTATAATGTACAGTTGTCAATAATTTACAGAATAAAAGGATCTCTACTCCTTCGGTCTTTCAGACCAGACATTAAAAAATAAGCAGACAAAATGCAGGCAGCAGTGTGCAGAAGCACAGTTGAGAAGGTGAGGGTCAGCAGCAGGCAGAGAGGAATCTGACTATTCGCTAATGAAAGCCTTTGATGTGCTATCTTAGAATCCATTCCAGTCCCGTGCTGGAGCAGTTTTCCTTTTCCTAGCTACCAAGTGCCCTCCGCCTTCTTTTTCAAATTTCTTCTAACACGTACCTCTTTGTGCAGTTCTTCCTCCTTAATTTAAATTACGAATAATAATCCTCAGACGCAGCCTTTCCTGAACCGTTGTCCTGTGTTTTGCTGTGAATTTCTCATATCTCATTTAGACCATAAGCTTTTCAGATAGGGCATGCATCTTGTAAATTTATGGTGCTGCATGTGTGTTTAATGTTAATAATGTGCAGTGGCAGGGCAGGGCAGATTCATAAGCAATGCCCTGAAAAAGAGGCAGCTATTGAATTCATAATCTGGCACTTCATATTCACAAGAGAGGAAAAAGCTGTCATCTCAGAATAGGGGATCTGCTATAAAAGGAATGTTTTTTTACACTAATAGTTATCAAGAATTCATACACTCCACTTCATTATCACTTCCATATACTAGTGACTATTTCCTAATGTTCCTCATACCATAAGGCTGTTGTTTAAGTCCGTTTGATCACTCCTATTTGTTAAAAGAAAGGTTTCCCAAATTAAAAGTAAATTAGACCCAAGGCATATGAACATAACGCTCACACACTCCTGCCCATCAAACTTCATAGTGCAGGGAACAAAACAACCTGGTATGTAAAACGAGGTAGACAAGTACCTCGGTGACTCTTGAGAATTAACATGTGAGTCAAACAAGGAGGGAGAAAGGAAAGAGAGTGCTGGGTGGGCAAGTAAAGGAAATGCTTGGGAGCTGTGTTTTTGGAAGTAAGATGGAAGACTTCATCCAACAGAAGAAGGACTTGTACGAAAAGTAATCTCTTTAGAAATTGTTGAGGGTCAAAATACGATTTTTGAAAAGCCCATTTAATTACAGCTCTAATCTTACAGTAAGCTGAGTGCTCCTGGCAAAACACTCATATTTTTGCTCATTTTTCAATGGGGTTGGCAGCACCAGGAAACTTCCTCTTCTAAGGGCAATCTAAGAATTTACTTCAGGGTACTGGGATGCCTTGCTGAGTATGCTCAGCTGCTTCTTAAAATCAGTAACTAAAAGTAGCATTAAAATGAATGATTCCCAGAAAAAAATAAATGAAGAAAAGAAGCCTGCATTTATCCAGGATAACATAAACCACAGACAGAATTTACGTGGGGACTCGATAGCAGCGAACATGAAATTTGGCATGAAAAATATCCCCAGCTACCCTGTGTTTCTTGCTTCTACAGGAGTGCTTGCAGGCTTGCTTTCTGGAGATCCAGAGGCAGCAGATACAGGAATATCCTCATCTGCCAGCTTGATCACTTGCTTGCAAGCACATAGGAAACCTTCCTTCAGGCTCTCCACTCATACCACCCTCCTAAGATACCTCTCTATGCAGGAGAACTTGTGGGAGGTCCTCATAGATCACACTTCTTTCAGCCCTCTTCCTTAATCATGGCATAACAGAGATCCCGAGACTGAGTTTGCCGGTAGACAAAGCTGTGGTAATTGTACTGGACATCACAACTCTGGCCTTAACTTTTTTTTTTTTTTCCCCCCATTGCTTTTCATTCCTTTCCAAAGAGGACTTTACTAATAGCCAGTACTCCGGAGTAATCCAGTCACAGTCAACTGAAAGTTTTGTGCTATGGGATAGTGCAAGCTTAGAGAAACATTGAATCAAATACAGCTCTTCCTTTTCGCCCTTTACTTTATACTTTTTACATTTTTCTTCTTTTTTCTTTTTGGTGGGGGGGGGGGTAGGAGAGCTCTCCAATATAAATCAGACATAAAGTTAAAGCATTTCTGATATTCAGAGTCAGCTTTTTTTTCTTGCACTCACTTCAAGCTAATAATTTGAATGCTTAAAGAAGCCAAAGACAGTAATTCCAACATGTGATCAGTCAACGGACATCACTAACCAGTCTAATAGCTCATAGGTACAGTTTTTATTCCCATTGCATACCATGTGTTTTCTAAGAAAAAAAAATAAGCCTAAAAAAAGCTAACAACAACCACAGGAGAAAAAGGTATAAAAATAAATAAGAATAAAAGCAGTGGATTGCACAGGTAAAAGAATTAATACTCATATTTCTCCCAACATTTTCACACTTCCTAAGATATCTCTCAGGCTGTCTGTAGTGATTGTAGTAGTCAAATATCCATATTTAAATACAGAAATCATAGAATCATAGAATGGCATAGGCTGGAAGGGACCAGAAATTAGCTACTGTTCCCTGTCTGTACCTGTGTTTGGTACAGGGAGACTTCATTCTCAGCTCTTGGGTGTCACAGCAATAAACGTAACAAATATTTGTTGTAGGTAAGTGGTTTGTCAAATCTGCATCATTAATGATATATTCTTCATGCAATATACAAAGTACATCACTTAGTCCTGTGGTATAAAGGGATCCGAGTACAATTTGGTTTCAAAATATGTCTTCAGGAAGAATATGTATTACCTAAAACAGACACCACTAATTAGCTTTAAAGAAAATAGTTGTCTCAGATTTTTGGGTCCAATCCAACATCATGTAATGGCTCTCCAAAAGTGTCTTTGTATATCTGATGAAAATATGTCCTTAAATAGTCTTGATTGTAGATATTGACCAGGTCGAAAAAATGAAAAAAAAAAAAAAAAATTACCTGTTTTCCCTGAAATAGGGAGTGTATAAAAATATTCACATCGAAAGCAGAGAATTTTAAATTACAACAAAGTTTATTAGAAGGTAAAGAATGAAATTTTTGAAAATACTGTCCCTAACCCAAATGAACAATATATCAAACAATATTTTTATGCTGAAGAATAAACCTGCATACAACAAGAAGATTAAAACAATTTTTACAAGATTTTTAAAGTAATATTTTTTCACCAGCTAATGAGCTTATACCTAAACTTCTGAAGGAGATATGAAAGGAAGTCTTCTCCAAGAGGAGGAATAACTCTGCTATCATCAATTTTTCACTCATTCATGAGGTGAAATCATGCTATATCCTAATATTTCACCTGCTAGAGTCTACCACCTCTGTGTCAATTACGAAGGAAACTAAATTTCCCAAAGACAATACCTAATTGACAATACTTGAAGTTAAAGTCACTTATCTGCAGAGGTCTGCAGATGCTAGGGTTATGCCACACAGGACACAATCTTTTGCTGATCTAACTCTGACACAAGCAAAGCTGTGCTAACAACTAGCTTGGCCTTGGTGCTGCACTAGGAACAGTTCTTGTTTTCCAGTTCAGCATAGCCAGGCTGCACTCTTGAGCATAACAAGAGCAAACATAAAATGCAGCATAAGCATAGCTAAAGAATGAGGTAAAAAAAGAGTGAACCTGTTCAAGAGAAGAAAAGTCATAAAGATACTTATTTCAAAAGGAGTCATCAATCTTTCTAGGCTGGGCATTCAGAGCAGGCCAATGAAATGCTTTGTGAGCAGGAAAAATATAGCAGGCAGTGGAGAGGGTCTTGGACAAATCCCAGTTTATGAAACAGGTCTCTTTAAAAGGGGGAAAGCTTAAGGACATGTTTTAGAGCATGTTTAGGAACCGCTCTAGGATAAGTCTATAGCACTGGCCAAGAGAGGCTTGTGGTCTGAAATATAAATCAAGCAGAAGGCTTTTGACATCCTTACTGTCTTCACTTGAAGAATAAATGGAGATAAAATGGCTGAGGTTTAGTATATGTGACAACAACTATAAGCATTTTTACTGCTGAAAATTCCATATGAAACTTTTATGACCCTGTTCACAATAAGGGGCTTTTTTTCAAGGCTGTGGGTAAGAAATTAACCACACAGTTTCAGTTAACATCAGTGGCAGCTGAGCAGCTGCTAGTAATTGCCACTTAGTTCTCAATAAGAATTCCTTCTGTGGGAGCCACTTCCATCTGCCGGAGACCACAGAATAAACCAGTTCCTTTTAAACTGCAACAGAGTAGGAAACACTGATTTGTTTCTCTCTTTTCATGGAAAGGGCTTCTCCTGGATGGTTAAAAAAGGAATGAAGATTTCTTGGCAGGATATTTTCCCACTCAGTTAAGACTCACCACGTTACATAGCCTCGAAAAACTACTTCAGAAAGGTTTCTAAAAAGCTAATCCAGTCCAGTGCAGATTTCAGCAACAGAAAGTCCTCTTAATAGCACAAAGTCAAAACAGGGGGTAGAGCCAAAGTCCTCTGCTGCAGCTGAACTACATGGCATAGTTTGTGACATTCCTTCCTCCTGGCCTAGCCACCTCTCAGTGCCCTTGCAGCTTCCTGAGTTTCTTTCTATACAGATCAGTTTCTCCAATTTCTCCTCTCCATGAGAAGTAACCTTTCACTGTGACACTTGTTTTTACCTCCATCCCCACGTCTTCCTTCATGGAAATTTACATTTTCATTTAAACACCATGACAGTGTAATCTGTGGGCAATGGAGATACAGAGACGTGATGGATCTATGACTGAAATGGTCACGTAAGAACTAGCAATAGATCAATACAATGGGGTTCCTAAAAAATAAAAATGGAGCTCCTCCTTGCAATAGAAATAGACAGCAAGTACGGTTGAACGGTATTGTTCTGCTATTCAGAAATGCATTCTGTATGTAAGAGGAATACATCATATTCTTTCAAGCGGTTACAGAGATGTGCAGAGTCATCACTGACATTAGAAAATAAAAATGCATATGGACAGGCTGTCCTTTTCGTCAAAACAACTTATAGCTGCTGTGTATTTAGTTAAAATGTTGTGTCTATATTTTTTGAACAACTGTTTAAGTTTAACCAGGTTTTCACTTTGAGTGAGGGAATCAGTTAAGAATTCAAGTGCAAAAATAAAATGTGTCTTTGGGGTACTTCAGTTCTCTTCTGATAAAGAAAACATACCTGCAATGTTACAAAATGTAATACTTGTAGTTAACAATTGACCTAGTCAAGTTTTCCTGAAAAAAAAAAAGTGAATACATACTTACGAATGTAGTTTACACAACACGAAGAAATAGCTGAAATATTTTCTTCTTCTCTAAAAAGTGTAATTCTAACTTTATTTAGCACAATGTCAGAAACTTTGGTGTATACTGTCCTTTTTTTTTTCTCCAGAGATATTTTCAGCTATGATGAAATGAAAATTTTGTTTATAACGTACAAAACGGGAATCATTATTTCAGTAATTCCTCTTCTCACTCATTGCACTAAAAGAACTAGAATATATGCATTTAGGACATTACAACATTAGCATTAGTTATAGTTTAACTGTCTTTCAGATTCAGGTGTGTTTTTTATCTGGTTGTAAGTACCATAAAAAAAAGAAATAAAACTTTTACTTAAAGCCATAGTGAAGGGTAAGTATGTAATAAGTAAATCTGAAGTGAAGCGGGATGAAAGAGTGTTCCTGAAGTCAACAAGATAAGGGTGTGCTCATATAAATATAATCAAGTCAGAACATTTTCAAGAAATTACTATCCTTTAGTAGAAATATGGTAAATTCTTTGAGTCTGTAATAAAAAACAGTGATGATTTAGGCTAAACTATTTTATTTTGCAGCCCCAGCAGAGTTGAGGCATATATACTTAGTCATATAATAGATATCAGTGTAGAGGAACAAACTTCCTAAGGTAGGCAGATGAAGAAGTGTGGTGATATGAACTTTGTTTTTTGTAAATATGTGACTGTTTATGCCCTCATAGGAGGATAAAAACCTATGCCATTATGAGTAGAGTAGGGATGAATATCTTGTTCGTATTCTTTTTCCTTCTTACTACTTTTAGTACTACATTTCTCTTCTCTGTAGTCCTACCTGCATCTATTTTAACATAAGATATGCATCAATGAGCTCATCATGGGAATGAGATTGCACTGTTGTAAATATTTGGGAATCAACATGGCTTACAAAACTTATATTAACAGTTATTTGAAAGCAGTGTTGAATCAAGCTCTAAACTTTGCCTTGCAGTCCCAACTACAGCATTCCTCTGTGTCCCACAGGAAACGGCATGGTATTTCTCATCTCCTAATTTCATGTCATGCAGATTCTTCAAACACACAAAGGTTGGTTTACTAACCTGATAATGGAGATGAACAGTATAATAAAGGCTGTAATACTGCACCAGTCTAAAGAGATGCCAATCAGTAAACTTTTGCCTGAAGGCAAGTTTGTCATTCATAATGTCTGTGCTGTCAATGAACCTACCCCAGTGATGTTCTGCTGTCATGGCACAGCAGAATTTGAGCCACAGATTCAGGGTATAATCTTCAACTCATCCCCACTGAAGATCCTATTTGTTGTCAGTATGGCAAAGATGATGATTACTGTAAGAGCACCTTGCACTGCCTTGAAATGACTGAAAAGGGGCTGCTTTCCTCTTTCCTGTGCAGTCTTTGTCCAAACAGTAAAAAACAAAACAAAACAAAACAAAACAAAACAAAAAACAAAGCAACAACAACAACAAAAAAAAAACAACATTGTATAACTACCTGGAAAGTAAGCATGTATCCAGTGTGGCAGAGTGGATTGCACCTGGGATTATATCTGGACTGAAACAGTGAGAGCCGAGTCTTGATGAGGAGAAGCCTCTGTTCTGCCATTTGCTACCCGCCTCTTTTTTTATCCTTTCTGAGAGGAGGGGTTAGTATTGAAATGCATTGTCTCCCACTATTATCAGCTCACTGCTGGAGTATTTCACTAAACTATCTTAATTGCTAAAAACTTGCATTCAGTCCTTCATAAATACTGCTTAAAATCAATTCATTGTCAGGCAAAAGCTGCAACATTCACTGTAACTGGTTCCTGGAAAAATAGTTAATTCTGAAAAATGTTAATAGCTTCAGCCTTCGATTGAAAGATTTAATAATCAAAATTTTAATTTACTCTTCCTTCCTCCCTAAAAAAATTTTTAAGACAGGTTAACCTGTCAAGAGCAGCAGTACTACTGATCCAGCTGAGACAGAGAAAGAGGTTGTATATCCTCATTATTATCATAATTGGCATCTGGAATCTGTTCAAAAATTCTGATTTACTTTGTAACAGAGGATTATGGCTGAATTTGGAGTTCTTTATGGTCTGCAGAGGCTTGTGAAATTCACATATAAAACTTGAAAGTTAAACATTTCCTGAAAAGCCCTACCTTATACTAATCCAAAGAAATACGAACAAGTGCTTGAGAGGATGAAAATCCACAATATGTTTTGGTAGCTAACCACTTACAGAAACATTAACGTTCTCAGGCAGGGTCGCTCTATGAGCTTCTGAAGTAACTTAGGAGCCAGCAAGATTCAGTCCTTAGCAGACTTCCAACACCCTGAAAAAAATAGTCAGTCAGAAGCCTCTAGTATTTATGAATTATTAATGATCTTTCTCATTTTTTTCCTTAGTTTTGTGTTTGCGTGCGTGTTCAGCTGAGTAATTCAATAGACCGATAAAGACACGAATAGATATGCTAACTAGCACCTAAGCTAACTTTAAAAGTTCATTAAAGCTGCCAACTTTCAATTAAATATTTTCATTTTTCTTCTCCAGAACTGGAATACAAACATTATTTGTACACTTGGTGCCAGCAGGAATGCCCCCAGGAATCAGCTTTTAAGATTTTTTTTTTTCAGAAAACAGGTTCAAGAAAGGTGTCAGTTTTACAATCCTCATTCACAGTTGCTGTCACAGGAATGTGTTCATGTTGTGCCAGTAGCTTCTCTCAGTTCTTATTACAATTGTTGTCATCTAAACGAGGCATAGAGATTGGAATATCTCATACATTATCTTCCTGAAATAGCAAGATCTGAGCAAGGGAAAAAAGAGAGGGAAAGTTGCTGAGATGCTACACTAGCATGTGTGTTAGAAGTGGAAGGAAAATTTCTTACATTCAAACAACAGTTTGAAAACATTTTTGACTAACTGAGGAAAAGGCAAATTCACTTTACAGTTCCCACTTTTTTCTTCTGGTAAGTTCTTCCTTGCAAAAACTTGAATTTGCAAGAAACAGAAGAGGATCTTGACAATCCATCAGTTACTGTGCTGTATTCTTTCTGATCATTGCTAAACCATAAATACAGATAACCATGAAACCCAGAATCTAAAGAAATCCCAGTATTATTCCTTTTTGGCTGACTCAGACACCAAAATACAGCGAGTGGAATCAATGGGAGCAAAGATACAAAGACCAAATTCCAACTTCTCATAAGAGATAACTGATCTCTCTTCCTCTTTTCTATTTTTTTCCATTCATCCTTTTTCATTACATTTGAGTAAGAAGTGTCATCAAACTTCTCCAAAGTTCAACACTGCGATTTCTGCATTCCTATTCAAATGAATGGGTACTCTGAAGATAAATTCACAACTTGCTCTGAGATTTTAAGTTGCTCAGTTCTGTGAAGGACTCAAACACAGACGTTTTGATAATACCCATATTTTACGCCCATCTCAAAATGCAATTGTAATGCTTGGAAGGAAGCCTGAGTTTTTGTTATAGACCTACACTTCTGGTCAGGTTCACAAATAGATTGCTTAAAGCAGCTACAACTTGGATGTCTTTTACTTGATTTTGTCATAACAATTTGATCTTTATAAATGGAGAGTGTGTAGTCAATCACAGTAATAAAAATTCTGTGGGTTTTTTTGGTTTTTTTACATTTTCCAATAGAAATTAGTATTATCCCAGCAGAATAACTACACTAGAAAACTGATTTACTACTTCAAATGAAATAGTCAGATATTCAGAGTATAACTTACTTGATTTTGATCATAGGTAAACACAGCAGTCAGACCTCCCAGGTGCTGGTACTGCGAAGACCTCAGATACCAACACATCAGGCAAGGACTAAGGTCAAGACCTGCCACACAACAGAGTGGCAAAGCGCAGGGTAGCAGCATTTCTTCACTGATCCCATTATAATATGCGTGCAGTTTTGCTGTTGTAAATATTTTTATGTTAGTTTCTGTGAAAAAGATTCATAATTGAATTATTATAAAGTCTTGGTTTTCTTGTAATTTGATAACCAGTCAGCATATTTTACAGAAATAAAAAACCTGTCATTACACACTGTGTGTGACACAACGTTCTCATCCTGAAAAAAAGTATTTCAATCCATGAACTGTGCTATAACATGGAAATGCAAAATGTACATACTATACTACATAGAAAAGAGAATTTCAGGAAAAAAATGCCTCTGATACCAAGCATACTAAAGATACCCTCCAAGTCTGAATTCTTTTGTATATAAGAGGCAGCGGGACAGATCCCAAAGAAATTAAGGTATTAAATTGATGTTACTCTCACTGTTATTCATAACAAACTTACTACTGCAGTGAAATAAAGGTTTATAAATAAAAGTTATGCAATACTCAGCCAGCTTCTTTTCCCAGTGTAATGTATATAACAAAGATTCCTCTTCTGCAGCACATTCTGCACTTTATCTATCTATCTGCTGCTCAGGTCAAGTTTGCCTAGTAATTTGTTCTTGACCTTTCCTCCAAAACAGTGAAGAAATGTTCTCTTTCCCAGTCGAATACGTCATTTTGCTAGATGCATGGCAGTTGCTTACAATGACTTGTTTGTAAAGGATTTCCTGACCTTCAGTTTTCTCACGTTGGCTGTGGTTAATTGAACTAAGCTGAAAAATCTGGAAAAGATACCTGCCTTTACATAAATGATGTCCAGCGAACAGCACATGTATCTGTATATATGTATGATCAGACAGCTAGTTCAGCAGACAAATTTTCCTCTCTTCTCCCCACATATTTCCTCTACATCAGTATGAACAATTCAGTCCTAAATAGTAAACCCCAACCTATTTTGACTGCAGTTGACACAGACACTTCTTAGGACCTAAACCTGAGTAACAGCATCCAGGTTTTCTAGAGATATTTAGCTGTAGTATGAATCTTTTCTTGTTTTGGTTTGGTTTGGTTTGGTTTGGTTTAATTAATATAATTTAATCCATGCTCTCTGCCACCAAAAGAGAGATAAAAAAATATTGTATATTATTGGATCAGCTAACTGATTTATAACAGCTTCTAGGTAATTATATCATATTGTTCCTTAATTTAGTTTTCTTCTTTTTAAACAGAAAAAACACCAAACAAAAACCAACCTTATTTTTCAGTAACTCCAACCAAAAGGTTGCTATTTTTATAATAATCTTCCGTGTATCTTAGATTTGCGGCCAATTTTGTCTCTCAACTTTATTTATTATTCATATTTCCAACAAACAAATGACATTTTGCATTATGCTCTTTCATCCAAACAGTCACATCAGGCTGGAAAAAAATACTGCTCTTTGAAAGATGAGAGAATCTTCTACAAATACCACACTGTGAAGAACATCCAGTAAGGTCTTTAAAACTCCTTCATGCTCCTGGTAAGAGAAAAGGATGAGGATGGAACTGGAGAGACTGACTAAAAGCTATCACAGTACAACTTAAGTTTGTGCACAGGTAGAATATAAGCACATTTCAAACTAAATGCTGACACTTTTTTTAGCCTCGTCAATTCACAGCATTAGAAGAGACTGACAAAAGTCATAACATAAAAAACTTGCATAAAGATAGAAAATTTGTTTGACCAAGACCACACACTGGCTGATTGTGAAGCCAGGAACACACTGAACACACTGAACAAGCTTGAAATCCAACTTCCTCATTGCAACCATTTCAAACCACTACTCCAAGCAGGCAGACATGAAATACATTTAAAACACCCACACTGCTCTTCCCCATGAAAAGTGTAAAAGACTACACATTTCTGTTACAAAATACAAATGTAACCTCTTCATATAAAATGATAAAGCTCCAAGTTAACAAGTATAAGTTTCTGTTTTTCTAAGATAAGCAAGATCACACACATCATGTCCTCATTTATTATTTTAGTTCCTTTAACTGCTATGGTTTTTACTATGAACTTACACCAATGTCAGGAATTTCTGTTTTGGAGCAAGGAATAACTCATGTTTCATATATCTGTGTGTTATACCTATATGCAAATCTTATGATTTTTATGCTAATGACCATATGTACCCACACCTTATTTTGGAGAAAGGGCCCCATACCTACAGTCAGACATCTAAAATCATTGCTGATTTTCTAATGCGACTTAAACTTTGGGCCCTCCAGAGGCCTTTCAAAGCTATATGAGTTAGGAAGTGAGATGATTAAGAGACATGATGTCATAAAAGTCAATACTGTTGTGGAGTGTTGCAAAGTCACACAGATATATGGAGGGTTCAAATATTTTCTCTCTTGTCCTGCTGCATTCCTGGAAGCCTCTAGACCATATTGGTCATCGAAGACATAATTTTTAAGAGCTGCCGCCTCTTGAACAATGAGTCTGAGCAATTCGCTCCTTCTCTAGGGCAGCATGGAATAATCTTCTTTATTCTATAGAATTATACAAGACTGTCTCAATGAAGAATGAGTTGAGGATGGGTTTGTCAAGACTGAATCACCCCTTTCCACTTGCCTTTTTTCAGCCCTTGCAGGTCTGTTCATGTCTGGGAGGGTACACCAGTTGTTTTGGATTTTGGTTTCTCACTTCTCAGTGAAGCACTGAGCTTTGGGAGTTTGTTCTTCCTGATAGAAATGTTATTAAAGGGAAATTAAAGAGTTCACCTCTGTCATTTGTGACTAGGAATTTGTGTTCGAGCAGAATCTTTTGAAACAGAAATTGCTAGTTGACTATGCATAGTTATGAGCAATAATTTCCACACCCTGCAGTAATCTTCTCTTACAAGTTCCAGGTGGACACAAAATATTGGAACACTATGGCTGTTATACAGAATTTGCCAGGTTTGTAAATCATCATAAAACCCTACATTTACTTAGTTCTATGAAAATATACTGCACTGGGGGACGGCAATGTATAAATAAATATATTAAACTCTATCACAGCTGTGAGACTTCATATAACAGGTCACAAAATGAGCAAAAAGGTTTGTTTTCTAGAATGCTGCTGACATTTGAGTTACTCAAGAAATTGCCTATTCACTCATCTCTCTTCTTAACTCTGACCATCCAGACACTCATTTCAAATCAAATTACATTATTTTGATCATACTATCAACACCAACGTTGCTGTTAAAAATCATTAGTTTGACAAAATCTCGGCATTCAGATCTCCAATCACTCATACTTTGTACCCCTCGAGTTTGTTAAACCATACAATTTGTGGTCATTCACATCTTATATAACAGCTATACTCTATAATTGATACAGAAATGGTTGCAACAGATGAGACAGATGAGATTAAAAGATGGAAGCGTTCCAGTATCCGTAACTGAACAAAAGTTGCATTAGAAAAAATTATACCTCTTTTTTTTTTTTTTAATCTTCCCAAACCCTACAGATTCATAATGTTTAATGAAACCTGCTGCTGCCTGTAGTGGACAGCCATGGAACAGGGTGAAGCAAGTGTAGGAACAGGCTACGAATAAAGAAAATGTATGGATTATTTGTCCAAGGAGCACTGCATTGGCAAGAAGAGAGATTTAGTACTTGGCTCTTAAATGAAAAACCTAAAGAAAATTTCTAAACATGGACCAAAAGGAAGACAGGTTGTTCCTCAAAAACAAACAAGCAAAAAAAAGTAAAACAGTAAGTTAGAGGAAGACATAATCAAACAAGCACAATCTCACTGAGTGAGAATAAACATCTCAGCTGAACCTCTGTAACGAAAGGGGGAGCCTCTGCTGGTCAAGCTAAGAGGGCTTTCTCCCTCACCTCACAGCAACAAAATTATATTTTGGTCTTCAAATATCCTCTGGTGATGTTTGCATGGGAAGGTAGAAACATTTCAGTGCCAATAAGTACCTTCTGTCTTTTTAAAAATCTCAAAGTGTAGTTTCAGTAAAATATGGTAGTAATCTTCCTGCCTTGTCCCCAGGAGCAGAGTATGCTTATGATCAGATGCTCTGTTCCACTCAAGCAATGGTTGCATTTCACTGATCAGTAGAGCGAATTGCTTAATGTTCCTTATATTTTCCAGAAGAATTTTCTAACATTTAGGTTGGTCTTGTAAATCGCTTTAAAATCCTACTTACAAAACACACCGCTTTAATGAACAGTAATACATAAATGTACCGGCTACAGACAACTAAGAACAAAAATGTAATAGATGGCTGTACAGATCCCTTTACATAGAAGGGATATTACACACTGTATACATTAATGCACATTATTCAGTTTCAAATTCCTAGATGTAAAGAAAAAATAAAAACCTTAATAAATTAAAATTATATATAAACAACTTAATTAATTAAAGTTACGCATCTAATAATCCTAGTGGATTTATCCATAGAAATCTCTCAGTAAACTAGTAAATTTTAACAAAATACTGCTGAACAAGAATAGCATAATTTATACATATTTCAGTTCTTATATTATCTTTTTCACACTCCTTTTGCATAGGGCAACAAGAAACAGAATGTACAGAGATTAATTTAGGGAACAATTACCACAATTCACAATTGCATTAGCACCTATTAAGATTCATTGTTCTGTGGAAATTTTAATGATACATTCCTGAGTGAATAAAAGCAGAAGATGATTAGGAATAAAATTGTTTCTATGTATGCTGACAGGACTGCTGAGCGTAATTATACATTTCTAGGGCGACCTGTTTGGAGTTTACTCCATAATTTTATGTAAATTTTGAATAACTTTTTTTTTTCAGGTTAAATGCTAATACGTTATTTCATTGCGCAGTTGAGTTGTATGAGTACTAGCAGACATGTATCGCAATTGCTGGAACTGGCATCAGGTAAAAGTCTAGAGCATTTCAGAACGATGAACTTTTAGTTCATTGCTTTCTTCTGCCCCATTCTTTGTTCCTGAACAACCTGCCAACAATCTCAATTAGTTACTGGATATTAGCTATATTATCTATATTCAGAGCAAAAATCCATTCCAAGGAAAATATTCTTTAGAGGTTTTTTTTTTATTATTATTTTTCCCCTCCTTTTCCTCATTTATTCACTGCATGATGCAGGCTTAAATCAGCTTATATAGCTTCATGTAATACACTTGCAGTAAGCTGTACAACATAAAAAGGCAAGCAGAAAAAAAAGAAAAATCAAATACACTGAAGACAAATGTGTGCAATCAGGAATGTGCAAAATCTGCCTGCTTAGATTTGCCCATGTTTCAATGAACCATAAAGTAGGAATCTTGAGAGAGCTGCTTGATTCTCTTTTAGGTTCACACTGAAGGCCAAAACTAAAGCAAACTTCAAGAAACTTGGAGGTTATGGATATGGAACCAAACAGAAAAAGGGAGAAAGAAAAAGAGAAATAAAGAAAGAGAGAAAGAAAGAGAAAGAAAGAAAGAGAAAGAAAGAAGAAAAAACAACCAACAGAGAAACTATCCTGCTTTTCACATATTTTCTCCAATTTTTTTTTAACTCCTGAATTTATCTTCACACTTTTCTTCAATCTCCTCCATACTGTGCTTAACTCTGCTCAAACTGAGCATGGTTGCCCACTATCCACAGCCTGACAGGATCACACTCTCACCTGCCACCAGAAGAGATTTGTAAATTTTTTTAACGATCAGGTATCATTCTTGTTTCTCCATATCTACCTCATTTTACTCGCCTTGTACAGCTGCTTTCAGGGATGGAGAGAGAAGGGGAAGTCTGTAGTAGCAGACTTTATTTTTTCCACTACTATTTGATATTAAGATGTTCTAGACCAAGGGCAACAGCACTTGTTTATTAAACGTTATGAATTAACACATAAGAATTTCAGCAACATAAAATTGACTACCATGAACAAGCATAAGGGAACTGAGTTATACCTTGACAAAAAGCTACTGCCAGGAAAATAAGACTTTAAAAACTGTAAAATATTAGACTACAAAAGCACACCATGTGAAGTTTCCCCAGCAGATGCTGGAGAGGAAAGATCAGTCAGCTGTTCTTCAGGCCTTCGTGAAGAAAGGTTTGATCAAAGTCACTGGACAAGGAGGCTGTTGGGAAGTGGCCTTGTGCTGAAACTCAGTGATTTCTTTGCAAGATTTTGCCTTACAAGCTGTAGGCTTCTGATGTCTCCCAATTACGTGCTTATCTTTCTTTCCCCTTTTGCTACAAAATGAATCCAAGAATCCTATCTGTCCCAGTAGCAAACAAGCAAAGATTGTGTTTTTTTAAGACTCTCTAGGTTGGATTATCTGTTTTACTGGAAGAGATATAAAGAATTAGAACTAGTTTGATGAATTATATGTCTGAATGAATAAGCAAGTGTGCAAGTGTGAATATGATGCCTACTACGGAAATAATCTATTTCCCTTCAGCAAAGGAAAAAAAAAAAATCAGCAGCTTAGTCATCAAGGGCTGCAACTGCTTAGTAAACAAGAAAGCATTTTTGCTTCCCTAAATCATCTTTTTAGCTTTGTGACATAGCGCGGATCTGCAGCTAAAGTTCAAAGTTGAAACCTAGCTTACTCCAGCAATTAGTTTCAAGCCGTCTGCCATTCACACGGTTTATCATCACGAGTGCTTAACATGGCTAAGAGAGGTCAACTGAAAACTGGAAAAGAAAAGAAATAAAGGAAAAGAAAATATTCTGTACTCACTCCAATTCTTGTTCAAGTAATGTTCAGTATAATAAGATATGGTACTAGGTAGAGAAGAATCTTGTTCATATAAAAAGTACTTCAAATTTCAGTTTGTTTCAGTTAATTTCAGTTCAATCACTAAATTTTGAATAATTTCTTATTCTAAAAATTATGTTTACTGATATCTCAACAGCCTCATGACAGGAATTTTATTTTTACCTCTACCCCTTACTGGTATCCTCATGTACCTATCCCCTTTCTTTAATTCCATCTCTACTGTACTCCATAGAGTACGTTATTTTAAGTAGAAAATCATGTTTACTGGCTCTGAGAGTTTTTAGAGATAATTTGATTTTACATTTTTCCACAAACAGAACAGCTTTATTGGTATGGCAGTTATCATAGACCCTAAAGAAAAATCAATTGTTGGTGAAACTGTTCAAAAGTAAAATCTTCTTTGTGGACCAATAGGCAGATGATTGTTTGATTTGAATGAAAGTATGAGGACAGATATCTGAAGCTAATGTTCTTAAGACTTTAAAAGCCACAGATAATATTTTGAATTATTTCACAAATACTCCATCACAGTAAGAAAATGAAAAAAAAAACAAATACAATATCCTAAATTGCTCATCACAAGGCTGCTAGGTAGTGATTTCTACTTGGTTTTGGTGTGGACTCTAGTTTAAAGTATGTTGAGAGAAATCAATGTCAATTATTTAACTTCTGTATAATATCCTTATCCTCTTATGCACTCTGTTAAGATCCCCCCAGACCTTTCTCTTCTCCTGGCTGAAAAGTCACAGCAATCTTAACTTTTCAATATGTCAAATACTCTAAGCTCTTCATCTTCATGACCTTTTACTGGACTTACTCCAGGATGTCCTTACTTTTCTTTTACTGGGGAGCCAAGAACTGGACACAGCACTCTAATGTCTCTTGCCAGTGCTGAGTAGAAAGCAGGGATCATGTCCCTCAACCTGTTGGTGAGGCTCATGCTAATGGAGACCAGGAGGCTGTTGGCCACCTTTGCCACAAGAGTGCATTGCTGGCTCGTGGTCTATTTGTTGTCCACCAAAATTCCAAGATCTTTCTCTGCGAGCTCCTTACCATCCAATTGGCTCCAAGCTTGTATTGGTGCATTGGCTTATTTCACTGAGGAGGCAGGACTTTGCGTTTTCCCTTGCTGATTTCCATGAGGTTTCTGTCAGCCAGTTTTTCCAGCCTGTTGAGGTCCTTCTGACTGGCAGCACAACTATCTGGTGTATCAACCACTCCCAGTTTTGTATCATCTGAAGGCTTTCTGAGGGTGCACTCTGCATCCGCATCAAGCTCTTTAATGCAAATACACAGCACTAGACTCAGTGTTGACATCCACATCAAAAGAAGTGTGGCCAGGTCAAGGGAGGTGATTCTGTTGCTCTACTCTGCTCTCGTGAGACTCCACCTGGAATACTGCATTTAACTCTGGAGTCCCCAACACAAGAAGGACATGGAGCTGTTAAAGCAAGTCCAGAGGAGGGCCGCGAAGATGATCCAAGGGCTGGAGCACCTCTGCTATGAAGACAGGCTGAGAGAGTTGGGGCTGTTCAGCCTGGAGAACAGAAGGCTCTGGGGTGATCTTATTGCAGCTTTCTAGTACCTAAAGGGAGCCTACAGGAAAGCTGGAGAGGGACTTTTTGCAAGTGCGTGTAGTGACAGGACAAGGGGCAATGGGTTTAAACTGAAAGAGGGCAGATTTAGATTAGATACAAGGAAGAAATTTTTTACATTGAGGGTGGTGAGGCAGTGGAACAGGTTGCCCAGAGAAGTTGTAGGTGCCCCATCCCTGGAAGTGTTCAAGGCCAGGTTGGATGAGGCTTTGGGCAACCTGGTGTAGTGGAGGATTTCTCTGCCCGTGGCAGGGGGATTGGAACTAGATGATCTTTAAGGTCCCTTCCAACCCTAACCATTCTATGATTCTATGATTCTATGAAGTATCACCATCTCATTTTCTATCTGGATTTAAGAGCAAATCTTTGTAGGTTTGGTCATTACTCTCTCCAGATAAACAGAATCAAAGGCTAGCAGCTCTGTTTCTCTGTAGGATCATCTAAAAAAGGGAGTCAAACTAATTTTGATAACACAGTTAAATTACATCTTTAAAGACAAGCGAAAAGCAGGTCAGAGAGAAGGAAAGTGTATACAATATTACACAATAGAAGTGAATACTAATTATGGGATGACAGTGTGCTTTTTTCCATAAAGAAAAGATAACGTGGATAGTTAGAAACACTGCTTTCTTTTCGTAAAGCCTTACAATACTTTTCTCACATACCTTGATGGGATGACATATTGGTAAGATGCAACACAAACAGGACTTAACTGAGGTAGAAAAATCACAGGACAAGCTTGCCCTTCAGCTGTAATATTGAAAAAAAAATTTAAGAACCCTCAGAAATATTCAGATGCACTATAATAAAAACACTACTGTTAAGTGCTGTAAATCAAATGAGTACAGCTGCACACGCTGTCATTGCTGTCGTTCAGATCCTGTCAGCATTTCTTCTTCCTCTGCACAATTTGGATGTGCCACGTCCCCAGAGCTGAAACGTGGCACACAGATTGCCAGCCAGGACACTATTTTCTTTAAAAAGATTCAGCAGATTTGTTGTAGTGGACTTACCTAGAGGAAAGCTTTTTTCACAGTGCAGTACAATAAAAGAATTAAAAAGTATTGACTCATGGGTACATGTTAGGAATAAACCTACTACCAGGTGAAACTCTGTGAAGGAACACAGAGTGACAAAGGATTTCAGGGACAGACAGCTTGAGAGAGTTCAGCGCAGGGCCACAAAGATGACGAAGGGAGTGGAGCATCTCCCTTATGAGGAAAGGCTGAGGGAGCTGGGTCTCTTTAGCTTGGAGAAGAGAAGACTGAGGGGGGACCTCATTCATGTTTATAAATATGTAAAGGGTGACTGTCATGAGGATGCATCCAGGCTCTTCTCAGTGGCATCCAGTGATAGGACAAGGGGAAATGGATATAAGATGGAACATAGGAGGTTCTGCTTAAACACGAGAAAGAACTTCTTCCCAGTAAGGGTAACAGAACACCGGAACAGGCTGCCCAGAAAGGTTGTGGAGTCTCCTCGTCTGGAGATGTTCAAAACCCACCTGGACGCCTTCTTGTGTGATCTGATCTAGGTGGTCCTGCTTCGGCAGGGGGATTGGACTACATAATCCTTTGAGGTCCTTTCCAATCCCTAACATTCTGTGATTCTGTGATTCTGTGAAACTTGTGTGTAGAACCTAAGCATCTCCTCTGAATGTTGGTCTCTATACCATCTTTGCCTAGACTATATGCAAGAGATGAGGTGCTAGAACCAGGATGAATCACAGAACCATAGAATCATAGAATGGTTAGGGTTGGAAGGAACCTTAAAGATCATCTAGTTCCAATCCCCCTGCCACGGGCAGAGAAATCCTCCACTACACCAGGTTGCCCAAAGCCTCATCCAACCTGGCCTTGAACACTTCCAGGGATGGGGCACCTACAACTTCTCTGGGCAACCTGTTCCACTGCCTCACCACCCTCAATGTAAAAAATTTCTTCCTTATATCTGATCAAAATCTCCCCTCTTTCAGTTTAAATCGATTGCCTCTTGTCCTGTCACTACACGCACTTGCAAAAAGTCCCTCTCCGGCTTTCCTGTAGGCCCCCTTTAGGTACTGGAAAGCTGCAATAAGATCACCCCGGAGCCTTCTCTTCTCCAGGCTGAACAGCCCCAACTCTCTCAGCCTGTCTTCATAGCAGAGGTGCTCCAGCCCTTGGATCATCTTCGTGGCCCTCCTCTGGACTCGTTGCAGTAGCTCCATGTCCTTCTTGTGTTGGGGACTCCAGAGCTGAACACAGTATTCCAGGTGGGGTCTCACGAGAGCAGAGCAGAGGGGCAGAATCACTTCCCTCGACCTGCTGGCCACTCTCCTTTTGATACAGCCCAGGATACGGTTGGCTTTCTGGGCTGCCAGCGCACATTGCCAGCTCATGTTGAGCATCTCATCCACCAGCACTCCCAAGTCCTTTTCCTCAGGGCTGCTCTCAATCCATTCTCCGCCCAGCCTGTACTTGTGCTTGGGATTGCCCCGACCCACGTGCAGGACCTTGCACTTGGCCTTGTGGAACTTCATGAGGTTCTTACAGGCCCACCTCTCCAGCCTGTCAAGGTCCCTCTGGATGGCATCCCTTCCCTCCAGCGTGTCCACAACACCACACAACTTGGTGTCATCTGCAAACTTGCTGAGGGTGCACTTGATCCCACTGTCCATGTTACCAACAAAGATGTTAAATATCACTGGCTCCAGTACTGAAGGACCATCTGCGATTGTGTGATCATCGTACAGGTTCAGCTACTACATGCCTAAACTTAGGAGAGTCACAAATCAGACTAAATTCAATTCTGACCAGGGAATAAGGGAAGAAAATTTCTCTCAATGTATTTTTTCAGATTCTTGGGGTGGGGGGGGGAGGGGGGAGGAAGAAAACAACACCACACCCCCCCCCCCCCGAAACAACAACAAACCCAAACCCTGAACTTCTTGGTTTAGTCAGTATGATTCTTCAGGCAAAGAGGGAAGATGTAGTAATTTTTCTGTAATATTTGCAACAGTACAGTCTTGGACACAGATACATGAAAAGGACTGAGTAATCATTTATGGTGATGTCACTTATTGCAGAGGAACAGTGTTGTAAATGTACTTCAGTGGATTCAGACCCAGGCAGCTGCAGCACACCTGTGTTATGGCACTGTGGAAATTTCGCCAAAACTGGAAGTGCCACGAATTAAGGTATTTCTGTTAGTAGGCTTCTGCTCATGTCTAAAGGCACCATATAAAACCTCATGCATTTTGAGTAGAGACCACTGCACTCATGATGTGGAGACAGATATTGGTTGGTTTTGCCAAAGAACCTTATAATATCCTTGTGTTTTGTAATGGTTTTTCAGACTGCCTCTGGACCAAAACTGTTGATTCTGATAAATAACGCTTCACAGGCAAAGTAAAGCAAACACCTTCTAATATTACAGTACATATTTAAACATCCATTTCATCTCAAATGCAACTATACATGGAAACTGATGTTTGCCAAATGTAACGCACATAAATCTGAGAAGACATGCAGGAATAATGAGCAGAGGAGATCAAGGCAGATCACTCTTATCTTCTATTAACTTCACTTGTATGAAAAGGCATGAGACGCCTTCAGTCATTATGGAAAAAAGACCCTCCAAACAATAAGTGCAAGCCATCCAGGTATGTCCACCTCACTTTGCGAAGAGGCTGAATCAGTAACCATCAAACACAAACTATCAAGTTTGTTTCACTGAGCCTTAACACAAATATCTTTACCTCCCATCATCAGTGCTAACCACTCAGCTGTTTAAACCATGGTGGCAAAAAGGGCAGTATTATATTGTCACTTGTGGAAAAACTGCGATGGACAGGCTGTAGAGAAGAGTGGGGAGATGATACAAATTAAGCTGATCAGAGCCTGAGTGGACTACTGTGGACTAGCAGGGTTTAAGGGAAGGACAGTTTCACTTTTCACAAGCTTGAAGAGGCCAGGAATCAGCTTTCAAACCTTGGGAAGCACCAAGGATCTATTTGAACTAACATTTCCTACATCACCACCAGGTGTGGCCCTGCAGCATGCCCTGCCCCACACAGCCTCACAGCTAGCAGTTCCTGCTGCTCCAGACATTTCGGGGACATACTCTTCCATGAGTTTCTTTGTGGGAGATGATTCACCTTCTGGTCCTTGGGGCAGAGGAACTAACACAGTTTAATGACAGCAGCAAACACACTGTTGGAGATTCAGGTTTTTCGGAGCGTGGGGAACACCGACTGAACTACTGTTTCCCTGAGGCACAGGTCTGCTGAGGGTTTTGGCAGGAAACTAGTGGTGTTTGCACTTCAGTCTAATTTACATTCCCTGGCAGCTGGGCCTTGTCAGAGCCCAAGAAAACCTTATAGCTTGACCTTGCTCACACTGGAGCTCAGGGCGCGGAGCCTGAAGAGCAGAACGGCGAAGCTGGACTGCTTCTCTGTATAAAGAGCCAAGGGACCAGACTGTCTCATGCTATCACAGTGTCACCTAAACTTTTCCCTAGTGTTCCTGGGCAAAATGAGTGAAACCTCTATTCTCAGCCTTTGGAACTCTGATATAACTCCAGAGGCTGAGCAGTCCACTTTTGGTCCGTTTCTCATGCACCTTAGCATTGGCTGCTGTTCAGCGGAGTGTACGGAAAGTACTAGGCTGACCAAGGATGTCAGAGCAGGCAGTTTTTTCTGTAGATGGTATGAGTTGGCAGAAGCCGTCAATCACTCCTCCAGCAATGGGAAAAAGGGGGAAGTGGCATATCAGATTTCCTTCTGCAGTCTCTTTAATAAACACATATGTTCTTGTGTTGTCAACCAGGAGTTAGCCTCCATTTCCCTGCTTCATAAAGGGCCTTATTATGTTAAAATAATTTAAGCAAAGGACTGCAGGTTTTTGTTTTTGTTTTGTTTTGTTTTGTTTTGCTTTGTTTTGTTTTGAAGAACAATGCTAAACAAAACAAAAGAAAGAGAGAGAAGAGCTTTGCTGCAGGAACCCAGAGCAGCATAAAACACAGCAAGAATACCAAGAAAACCTTACTCAGGTTGCTCTGCCTGCGCTTGGCGACAGACAAGCTTTCAGAAGCCAGTTCAGTGAGAATGTGAAAGGGATGTTTTAAGATCCACCCATTTCAAACAGTGCTGTCTTTTGTCTGTCTAAGGATTATATTACTTTAATCCTAACCTCATACAGATGAAAAGTAACAAATTCATCATCTTCATACAGGACTGGTGTACGTGTACGTATTTTCTATGAGGCAATTTTATTGAGGTTAGGCTCAGAATTCACTGGTGAAAATAAATAAATAATCTAAATAAATAAAAAGGGAAGTTTGAGCCTTTTTTCTGGGAGATTAATTTCACAGAAGCAGAAAGTAAACTGTCATTTACACAATGGGGGGTGGGAGGGAAGAAAAAAATCCCACGAAACAGGAAATGCAGAAGTGGAAAACAATTATTAGATTTCATCAGTATGCCTCTACAATTGCCTGACCTCACTTCTACTGTGCATCTCCATATTATATCTTATATTTTTATTATCAATATGTTATACGCAAAATATTACATGTAGTATAATTTGAGCTTCTAAACGTGTGCTTGGGTAGGACGACTGTGTCTATTGAGACTCCTAGATTACTCCTATTAGGGGGTGAATGTCATGCTATTTGTTGTCCAAAAGGTAATTTTCCCTAGACTTATATTAAGGTCTCATATTTTATGATAACCTCTGTATTATGTGGATCTGGGCATTTTTCTTGAACCCGTTCATCAGACAGGTATCTCCAGTGGTAACTGCAGCCTTGCAAAATTTTACTTGCTTTCAGGTTGAATAAAATATATTTTTTTTTCCAGCTTTCTCAGTGATGCCAAAAGAGCATTTCAGTCCCTGTGAGCATGCCAGTAAAATACCAGGACAAGCTTTACACATATTAAGAAGTATCTATATATGAGTTAATTTATTGATCTTGGAAAATACTGTATCAGAAGGGAATCAAATTCAGCTTGGACTAAAGGCTATTACCTGGCAGCTTTCCTGTAACCACTGATCTCTGACTGGCCCAGAATTCAACACCAATACAGCCAAACAGTTAAGAGGCACAGTGTCAGAGATTTCTGATGCAGCTCGCTATGATACATTTGCACATGGGTGAATGGACAACTGTGTGAGAAGGATGATCAGGTTTGAATTAACTGCAAATTCTGCTTTACACCTGGCATAGCATGAGGACGAGACCCACTGAAAGAGAAGAGCTCACGTATTCTAATTAATAAGCATTAAAACAATTTGCAAGATGTTATATATTGTTTAGAAATTGTACCAAAGCTTCACAGGAAAAGGGTCAGGGACTGGCTCCAAGGATGGCATACTCAATGATAATTAACCTTTTGGATTCCTCTTAGGTTTCAGAGCAACTTGTGATCCTAATTGAAATTAAATTGAGGGAGGCGGAGAGAGACAGCCCTTGCCAAACTATAAAGTGCAATAAAACACAGCAGATTCAGCCGTGCGCACTAATTTCTTCGTGTGGAGCACTCTGAGGAGCTGATACAGACACTAAATCAAATCCGCAGCTTTATCTGACTAGGTGAGGCCTCAGCACTCCAGTCAAGAAGCAAAACAGATGCAGATCCTTTTGCCAACAGCATGCATTTCCCGTGGATAAAGGGAGCAATTTTCTATTCCCTCAGGTGCTGCTCTATGCTAGCATTCAGTGAGCCTAACAAAAAATCCCAGCTGCTCTCACCTCAGAGGAAGAAAACACAAACAACTCTAAACAAATCAATCTAACATTTCCTATCGCCTCTAATGTGGAGCATAGTCAATTCTTTTCTGCCTCCTCCCCTTTTTTACATAATAAAAATCTACCATTCCCGTCGTCCCCAATATGTTGGAAGCCAGTGAGTGTAAATGCAGCCATTCATATAATTTGAATGATAATCGAAAATAAGCAGAAAAGGAGGATAAATTTATCAAACTTGTGAGAATATTCTAGGAAAAAAGGAATTTCCTGAGGTAACTGTCCTTGACCTGGCTCTTTAATCGAGTGAAATTTCATCACTTTATCTAATATCATGCTTCATGCTTCAGGCTCCCAGCAATTCTATTTTAGTGTGGTCTAATGGGCAGCTGACACATCCACTCAGCACCAGACTGCATAATATGTGCTGACACACTGTGTGGTGAGCACCCTATTGAGAGCTGTTTATTTGTGCCTGGCAAGGAAAAATTTCATCCAGTAAAGTCTCTTCATAACAATTTCAGCCCCAGTTTTCAGGGCCTCCACAGACTCCATATTTCGAGAGGTTCAGAAGCATTGCAGGGAAATTCAGTCGCTTATTTGGGTGGCTGTACGTTATCTGACTTTAGGTGAGAGGTTGTGAAAGCACCGGTTATGGTTGTCTGAAACCTGAATCTAGATAGTGTAATGAAGAGTGTCATTCTAACTGCTTTGGAGCCAGCTCTTCTCAGAACCCCTGATTCAATTTGATATTCTGAGGTTAACGCACTGTATTGGGACCAAAAATAGGAATGCACACGAAAAGCTTTTATATTTATTCAGTTCAGTAAGCATGGCAAACTCATCAACAGCTATTTGTACACTGTAGCATGGTGGGACTTACTTTGATGTTCTGATTTATGCTTGCTATTATTCCTGCAGTATGACTTTAGAGTAGAAATGGACTGAAAAAAAAAAATCCAACAAACATGACTCTCAACATAATATCAAAGGACATTATCATAAACAAAGCAACATGAGAAAATAATGGAATGACACAATCACAGAGAATCTGGCCTCTCAACCTCATGAAGAAATCAAATTCTCTATATAGACACCAAGGAATACATTTCCTATACAGATACAAAGAGCTAGCATATTAAGATAGTTCTCTTGCTTATTAGCTGTAGAGAAATAGATTGTCTGTAAGTAAGTTGTATGTTTGTACAGATAATAAAAAAAAATGAGTGCGTACAAATAGAATTGGTTAAAACCTAGGCCTCATCAACCGATCCACACTGAAAGGTACAGATGAATTATATCTAGACATAAAATTACTGATCACCTCAGTACTTGGGGTGGAAACAAAATTTCTTTTGCAAACATTGTGGAAAAATGATTCTATGATTCTACTAAAAGTATTCCTGGTCTTTTATCTAACCTCGAAGTGTCTCACATAACGTATGCGTTTCCTACAAGGAAATACGTGATATGAGCACATAGTGAATGTGTGTGCCTTATCCACAAGCGTATCTTGCAGGAAGTGTGTTTTGACCTTGACAGCATTACAAAAGTAACCTTGGCTTTTTCAGTCTCTTGCTTTAGAATATTCAAAGTCAGAACTTTTAGTAATTGGCTATCTGGGAGAAAATCACTAGAAAATTCTGCAAACAGGAGAAACATCAAGCCTTACAATAAACTGACAAACATCAGTTATATTTGCCATTGATACACACACATTTCTAAAATCAGAATTGTCAGGTTTAGAAGCTACTTTACTAGAGACTGTCTAGAGACTTTTGGTGAAAAACTTGTGTACATTACTAATTGTCCTCATTTTGGCTTTAGAATTGCAGTTAGCAAGGAACCAAATGTAGAAAGACTGTTCCTTTTTTTCTTTTTTTTCCTAAGAAAACGAAACTCTGAAGGGCCAAATCCAATTTTCAGTGTTTCAGATTGTATCAGATTCAGATTCATTATTATCTGTGCCAAACTTTGTTTGTTTGTTTGTTTGTTTTTCGTAACTGAGCTCTTTCTTGAAATACTTTACATTCTCCTTTTTTCCCAAGTAGAAAACAGAAGCCAAGAAAATAATCCGTACCAACACAGTGTTTGTCCCAATTTCCACTATCTCCCATATTTCAAAGTTATTGATGTGTAAGAAAAGATCACATAACTAAAGACTGAATTTTCTTTTAAAAGACAATAGTATGTATCATTTACTATCAATACAGTTGGTATGTATGCTCGTTTGCATGCACACACACACATGCAAATATGCATACGCATATGCAGATGTGTGCTTATCTGCCCACCTCTACGTAAATAGGCTAGTACCTATACAAGTATGAAAGTGTCCATCATGAAAAAGTAAAACTAATATCTTAAAAATAAGAAAACATCAGAAATGCAGCAGTTTTTATCCCTACGGGAGCATTAACTTTGCCATCCTGTACAGACTGGGAGCTGTATTTTCAGTGCATGTAAATTACCTGCCAGTCTTTATCACAAAATAGACAGGGTGCATCATGAGCCAAACAATAATTTCAAGAAGCACCTGAGTCTCTTAATTTCTAGACATTTTATTTTATCTATGTAAGCTTCCTCGCATATTAATATAATTTCATTTCAGTGTGATCTCCAATTATAGAAAGAATCCTTTCAGGGGAACTGGAAAAAGGAAGATCTAGTTTTTAATGAAGAATGAGGCCATATGCCATGAGTTCTGCAGCAGTTTTTCTGTACATGCTCTGGAGATCAGCTGCCTCTCTCACCACAGTCCTTGGTCTCACCTTTGCTTCGTAGTTGTCATGCACAAACTACCGCAGCATCAGTAAGGTGATCAGTGGTTGAGATAGCAGGGTGAAGTGAGGCAAAAAGTGAAAATTATTACCCAGAAAGAGGATTCTGGGTCATTTCTGAGAACTGTCCCTCCTTCTAAGCAAGCATCTCCTTATCTGTAAGAGATGGAGATGGCTTAGCTCAGCCTTTGGGGTCTGACTGTCCTTTCAGGTTAGAGGCAGCTCTGTTCCAGCTCATCAGCTTCAGGACAGCAATGTGGGATTTCACACTCTCATGCAGCAGTGTCACTTCCTAGAGACTATTCCCAAACACTGGGACAAATCTCAGGGGCTTGAGAAGCAGAGAACAAAAGTGAAGATGTAGCATCTGAACACAGGGCATCTGCACACAAGTTCAGTGTCAAACAAGGAGGCTGACCTTGAGCTCACTGAGTGGAGCCACACAGCCATGAATACAGGTTATCATCACCTCCTAAAAAGAAGAAGAAGAAGAGAAAGTATTTCCCATGTGCAGCTTCAGCTCTACAAAGTAGCTACCAGTGATATCAAGCTAGTGTCTCCTCAAGTAAGCTTTGCTTTCCCACCTGCATGTGTCCAGGAGCAGCCTTCTGCATGGTACTACAGGTTCCCTGGAGTTGCAAGCTACACAAGAACTATTTTTCCCTCTGAAGCAATCATTCTGCAAGTGTTCAGAGTTAAACAAACTGAGCAAATCCTGCCAGAAGATGCACAGAAACTTTCAGAAGATTCTTCAATAGCTTTCTATTAGAAGGAAGGTACGTTTGTTTCAGATCTCTTCATCTGTAAAGGTGAGTCACAGCACGCTTCAGCCTCCAGTCAAATAATGTATTGATCTTTGCCTCTCAGCCAGAGTAAGTATTTAGCAGTAAATTCCAGTTTTCAAGGTAGAGAACAGTAATTGTGCACACATGGCATGATCTTTGGAGGATAAGGTAATGCGGAGAGGTCTTTTAATGAGCTTGGAGAAGGAAAGAGGAACTCAGGGAAAGTAAAGGACTTATTACAGTTCAACAGTAAGCCCTATTCATGCACGGAATCCTAATAAAATCTACATGCCATTTATCCAAATGCAAAACAAAGAAACATATAAACTGTGGAAGGAGAAAAGCCAAACCAACAAAACATTTTCTAGTCTTGTATGTACATCTCTCCCTAAGTCAGCATCCAAACAAAAAGAAAAGTAAAAGACGGACAATTATGTCATTCTAACACAGGAAATTCTTATCTTCACGAGATACTTCTCATACATGAGAAAAACTGGAAATAACGCCTAGCATTAATGTACTTAGAACCCCCAGGAGGACTTGCATAGAAATCTATTTTGATATGTGTTTATATGTGTGTATATATGCATGTTATATTTCACATATATGGATGATGGATGTATACATCCCATTTAATTGTTCGGTAGAAATTTTCCTAGCTTTGAATTTTACCTAAATCCGGTAAATTAAAATGTTTTACATAAAGCAGTTTCTGATGCCTGATTAACCTTTAAGTTACAATATTTCTCTTGCCCTTGCTATGGAAGTTATAACTAGCATACGGTTTGGACTGCAGTCCCTGAATTCCAGTCATAAACAAACACAGGGATTATTTGCAAAGCTACATCTATTTCCTCCAAGAACAATTAATAAAGCGAAAACCTTGAATAATGTAAGTAGGACCTTCCGAAAAGAACATACAGCTTAACAAGGGCCAGTGAAAAATTCATTTATTTGGCATTGAAAGTATGTTTCATAGAAGCACACACATACTGTATTGTTTCTGCTTTTTGGCTAACTAATTCCATAAATAATGAATTTAAATTACACAATTAATTAACAAGGCCTAGGGTTCAATGTGGAATCAATAACAATCTTTCCTCTGTAATGCTTTATGTTAAGATCCCCAAATAAACATTTAATTTAGATTTCCATAAGGGAGCTACTCTGTATATACCGAATGATTATGAAATGCTTTTACAGAATGAGATATTAACTATATAATAGATGGAACATCTGTTAAACAGGTTTTAATTCCAATATCCATTTCTCTCCATTTTTAATTCTAATATCCATTTCAAGGTACTAAACTTATTTTAAGAAGCTGTATTGATATATTTCACTTGATATGTAACTGTAAACAGCTGGTTTACTGTATAGTTAGCACCAGCCTTACACGAATACAGCTGTATGAATGAATGTGGTGTTGGTACAGAAGCACACACAGACGTACCAGACACTCACATAAAACATACCAGAGGATGGTGTAAGAGTCTGTGCTCTGCTCTACATGGGACAGGCTGGAGGCAAGTCTATATATGCTACTCAGCCTTATCCCCTTGGGAATTTTGCCAGGGGGCTGCACAGAAGAAAAAGGAGGCACAGCATTAGGCCAGGCTGCAACAGAGCACAAGCAGAGTCACTTTGCAGGTTGTTCCGGCCGTTTGCACCTCCACTCAATATAAGAAGCTCTGAATAGTAAGGCAGGATTCTGTTTGCAAAGGCAGAAGAAATTAGACGGAAATATAGTTATACTTTTCTCTAGGCAGTGAAAGAAAGTTACGTTTTAGCAAAAACCCCCCTTTGTCCTTTAAAACAACATCACTATTGGTCCTGCCCTAGCCATAAGAATATGCCTCTTAAAGATATTTGAGTATTACTGGTAAGTGACAAAACGACAATTAAACAAGGCAGATATTACATGATTTAACAACTGAAGAAGTTGATTTATTTTCAATGTGGAGAGGGAGGAACAAATCAGCTTCCCGACCCTTAATCAGACAGGTGCTGCTGCATTTTAAACAACACAAGAATCAAGCTACAGGTCTCCAGGACACGTTTAACTTTGTCTTGCGTTAAATTGATTACTAAAGATGTGGAAGCAATTTGTGTTAAATGAAAACATTTGGACATGGGTCATGGGTCCGACTGCCCTAGCCAAATGGTTATTTCATAATTGTCCACTGTGGGATTTCTTGCACTTTCACTGAATCATCTGGTACTCGCCATTGTCCAATGCAGAATAGAGTTGGATGGAGCCAATATTTTTCTTAGGTATGGGCATTTTTCTGTGCTAATTGAAATTATCTCTTAATTAAAATTAATTTCAATCCTTGACCTCCATTTACACCCAAATTTTGCTCAGCTTTTCTGAAAAGTGTAGTACAGCCTAGTGGCTCAGGTAAGGTGTTAGAGGTAGAAATCTCTGTAGCATTTTAGATAAACTAACAAGTCTTCAACATGAATATGTCAAACGATTTGGAGGGGTAAAATTAGTTTGATAAGGAAACATAATTCCTCTCTTAGTGTAAGTGTATTCGCAGGACCTAAAATCTTCATCTAGCTGAATGCAATAGAATTCCGTCACTTACTTCATTGCAGTACATTCAGGATTTACCCAGGAAAAATCAAAGGTTTGCTCAAGACGTTGTAGTGAGCCCATGACAGAGACCCAAACGGTGCACAGTTACACAAAGTCCCAGTGCAATGCCTGAATGACAAGGACATATTTCTTAGTGCAGCTGCTCTCTGGCTCCGGGTTAAGTCCTGGTGCTCTAGGTTTTCTCTTACGCTGGATCAGTAAAATGCACCTATCTTTCAAAGGCTTGATGGACTTAATTAATGAACCTTTGTAGAGCATCTCAAATACCTCTAAAGAAAGATACTACAGAAGCATAAAGGATTACTCTTTCGCACATGCATTGTGAATGAACACAAATGCTTTTGTGGAAATCAACATTTCCACATATGTACTGAACTGCTGGGAAAAAAACCCAGCTTCATTTTATTAAATATTTAGCAGAGATTTCTTTCTTCTTTCCCCAGGAATTCAGTACACGTGAAAATGTCAGCTTCCACAAAAGCATTTCTATTCATTTTGGCAGATGTTTATCATATTGCAAGAGACAATGAAAAGGGTCAAAGTCCAAGAAAAAAATCCTTTCTTTCAGATGAGTTCTGTGAGTTACAGTATTCTAAAACTAAAGAGAGTTCCAATCCTCAGTTACGCTCATGAGTTCATCTGTAAGTCACATACTGATAGGATTTTACGGAAAATCACATCTCAAATCTAAATTTAGCAGCTCAGACTCTATGAGAATAAGGATGACTTGCCAATGTTTGCAACTTCAATCCTGTTTATGTCTGTTTGCCAGTGTGACATTAAAGACACATAATTCGGCCACATGCAAGTGCTCTGAAGACCATTCTCCGTACTGTGTTGTTATGGGTTGTCACTCTTTCTTGTCTCATGAAACAAATTCTATCTTTCAAAAAGAAATTTTTTCAAATTCAAATTTTTCAAATTTCAAATTTTCAAATTCAAAAACAAATTCTATTCTATCAAAGTCTATCACCTAGGAAGAGACATCTCCTTTGAAAATTTCCTTCAATCTAAATCTGATGAGGATTTTTGGGAGAGGAGTGGGTGAGGGCCATTGGGGTGTCTCTGTTATTTATTTCTGCTTCTAGCATGCTCTTTGTGATTCAGAGCAACCACACAAATGATAGATTCTTTACACCCATAAAAAGGGATTGGGAGAAATAATTAATTTGTACACTACCATTGACTCTAAGGTTTTACTTTTTGACTATGTTCTCACCAATTACAACCAAATATACAGCATATACTCTGAAGATATCTAAAAGGTATAAGCAAGTGCAAATTTTACACTGTGGAATGTGAGTGCTCCCTCTTTCTCTTTAGGAAGCAGTTCATTTTAAGTTGCCTTCAACTTTACTGTATTTTATGATGGTTTTAATTTGAAGATACATACATGAAATTATCTAAGATATATCCTATAGCATTAAAATACATTTTGCAAGATATAGAGGAGGCAAAAAATACAGCTTCAAATCCATTATCTGCCTAAGAGACTGAAATTGACATCTCCCAAGAAAGCTCCTAACCAACATATGTTGAAAAGAGGAGTGAGGTTCTCAGGCTCCACTGGTGACACAGCTTCATTTGCGTCAAACGCAAGGGGCACATGGGGAGCAGAAACTTCAGTGACTCTGTAGCTGCTTGTTACTTGCAGGCATTAGGATGTCTGGGTTTTCATGAATATACCATATTTTAGAGGAAGATAAACAAGCCAAAGTAGAACATTCAGACCAGCAAGTTAGAAATTTGAGTTAGGGCAATGTTTGGGGATAAGGTAGCTATCCAAAAGCTCTCAGTCAAGGAGGGACTTATCCTGTGTCTCTTGTTTTCTCCAGAAATTGCTGTTATTTCTTCATTCTTACCTAAATGGCTAACTTCATCTGTTTGCTAGTAATTTGAGACATTTAAACTATATTCTTTTTCCTTTTCAGTTAGGAAAAAAAAGTTCAAAACCATAACCTCTGAGATAAAAAGCAAAGTGAATGACATTGAAAAGTAACTATGAAACAGCTCATTTAAGAAATCAAAACCATCAGGATACGTAGACTATGAAGCTAGAAATCAGATATGGATTTCCCCAGATCCCAGTTTCTCAGCCTGAACCCATTCTTCTCATATATCCAAAGCGAAAAAACAAAACAAAACCAAAAACCTCAGCTAACTTTGCCCTCTTCCGAAAGCCCTTCCAAAGTTTCTCAGCTATCCTCACACCGTGGTTGTGGAGGGTGACTGAGGAGGTAGAGCTAATCGTAAAGGGCCTGACACATAAAAGGGACATGCAGAAATGTTAGTAAGGCCACAAAGAGAAACCAAACCACAGATACAGCTTTCCGTGCTTCTGTGTTCTGTGGTCAGGAACATCTTTGCTGAGGACCTTGATAAGCTGGCCTGTAATAAGTAAGATTTCCAAATTTATTTTTAAAAGTGGAGAAATTGCATTACTTTGGCATTTGTTAACCCAGAATATTTTGGAAGTTCTCTTTCAGAAACAAGGAGGTCCTTAGGCTGGGCCAGGGTTAGGTCTGATATTGTAGCTTACCCAGAACATCATAATTTGTGTATGTGGAGAGAGGTAACTTACTTACCAAACCAAGAAAATGTGTGAAGCTTTAGAAAGTTTATGCTGTGCAGAAGAGGAGGAAGAAAGTTGATGCCAAGAAATTAATGTTTATGTTCTCGGAGCTCTTCATGTGTATACAGTCCAGCTTGATGGGGAAGGATGTCGAGAAGATGTATAAAAGAGAACTTAAGATTTTCTAATATACTTGAGGTCACTTCAGAAAATTCGAATAAAGCACCCAAGAGGTCACATCACGAGAACAGAAGCTCATCAGAAGTTTAGGAATTCTCTAGACAAATTCTTACAGATGTCCATTGTATTTTAAACCACTAGAGTCATCATGGATAAGAGTCTGAATTTTTTAATCCAGACAAATTACAAAGCCACCAAAGAGACCTATAATCTCCAGCAGGGCTGAATAAAGCAAAAGTAAAGATCTTTGTTCTACTAAACGTACATAAGAGAGATAGGATTTCATAGGTACACTGTAACCTCGCTATATCCTTTTCTCTCATCAAAATACTTCAACACTCATCATGGCTCTTTTCATGCTAAAATAATAACAATAAACACAAAGCATGATCAGCTACAGTGGCATTTCACACCACCCATCAGTTACAGAGCCTGAAACAGGAAGCATCATTTTCCAAATTGAAAATGTTTGAATGGGCTGTCAAAAAGCCTCTCAGTAAATGTGTTCCATCCAACAGAAACAAACCCTGTGCAAACAAATCAAGTGGTGCAGAAATCCTTTGCACAAGATGATAGGCAAGGCCTCCATGCTGACACTGTATGCAAGCCAAGTTTTCATGTACTTTGATGGCTGACCTCCAACTCCTGACATATTCATTATATTCCAGCATGTTGGGCGCAGATTGCATTGAAGTGATGACAGCTACAAGACAGCCAACAAGGAATATGGGCATTCTGGCAACAGGTGGCCTTTCATTTGTACTGGGAAAGTTAATCTAGTTTATCATCAAAGTATATTATGTTCAAGGAGTGTCATGTTTTGAGAAGTCTAGTGACAGATCAAACAGAGGAAGTGTTCTTCCATAGACTGTGACATTTTTTGTAGACCAAACCTTTCAAACTGCTCTATTGTTTATGCTTGATTTAGGTCAGTTAAAAGTTATTCCATTGTCTCAGGGTTTACATTACTGGCTCCAAATTACAGTTTCTGTCCTATGTCAAAAGCTGATGGAGGCATGCCAGAAAGTATGCAGCCCTGGGACCACCATCAGCCACACGCTGGGGAATACTTGATTACCTTGCAAAAGGTGATTTTAGAAAGACGATACTCCTCAAGGAAAAATAACAGATAGAAATACTTCTGGGAATGTGCGTGTCTTTAGCTCTGACAACCACATTAGCTGCAAATCCAGTCCTGAAAAATCTTACCCCCCTGCCCACTTTGCTTATCTATTTCAACAGACTGAGGAAAATGATGTGTAAAATTGAAATCATGTCAAAGTCTCATAACTCAAGTGGCTGATGTGAACTCTTGGTTTAATTTCAGTTCAGCTTTTGGAGGTAGGTAAGAGAAATACTGCACCACAGTTAAAGCAAACCATTGATTTCACATGTGAATATACAGCCACAGAGCTGACACCAATTTTTCTGTTGAAACTGTTTTGAGGTAACAAAGTATTTTTTAATTAAAAAAAGATTTTCAACAAATAAATCCACTTGCCATGGAAATTACAAAGAAATACGGTAGGGAGATACAAGTGAGCAGAAAAGACCCCAACCCTGAAATACTTAACCTGGAAATGCAAATCTGGAAATCCTGGTGCAGTCTCAAAACATTTCCGTTTTAATATCCTAAATCACTTTTTCTTCCATACTGGCAACTTCGCAGGATACAGACTTATCCAAGGACCTTGGAAGTAAAACTAGACACATCAAGAGAAATATGATCTAACCAGGGAAACTGAGCCACCAACAGAACTGGCAGACTAGCAGGGCTTGAGCTAGAGCTCCTGTAGGGTACCATGGTAACATTTCTAAACCAAAGATGAGGCTTTCAGACGAAACAATTTCTTTGAATTTCTATTAAAAAATACAGCTTAACGGAAAATTGTGGAAAAATGGGAAAAAAGTGGTTTCACTTCATAAAAAAAAATTTCTAAACAGAAGAAAAAAAAAATCTTTTTCTAGCATTTGTTGCTAGCAGTGTAGTTAAGCTTAAGCTATTGTTGAATAAGGATCCGAATGTAGTTTGACAGCTGAGCACTCTGAGGCATGTATGTAAATATTTTTTTTGTAAAGGTGAATGTTAATTGGGATTCTCATAAGAATATTTGTGTTTTGCATACCTTGAACATAATATTTGAAAGATTTGAACAAACACAGATTCATTGATGTTTTAGCTGAGGTGAAGATTCGTTCCCTGAACTCATCCCCACTTCCTACACTCTGGCTTTCACCATGAAGTTGACTTTGAGTGCACAAACCAAATTAATTTGAGATGCAACTTCATGAGAAAATGTGTTCCAGAAAAGCACACAGGTCAACCACATCCTGTAGTCCTTGCAACCAGACCAGAGCTAAGCCAAAGACATTTACAACTGGTTTCTAGCTTTCCAAGCAAATAATTTACTGGCATGTATTTTTTTAACTGAGATACTAAGAAGATAATTTTTGAGACAACAGTGCCTTTAAGACATCTCAGCAACCTCTAGAAACTGTGGCATAAGAAAATAATGTTTCAGATAGACCAATAAGAAATCTGAATCATCTTCTCATATGGCTTTCATATACATACTTGCTAACAAAGCAAAATATTTTAAGATGAGTCTTGAGAAAATATTTGAGTCTGATAAACAAAGAGTCCCCTTTCAAGTTAGGAAAAACAGAAATACACATCGTCTTGAAAAGTAAAGCCAGCTCTGAAAAAAAATAAGTGAGAAATAAATTACACAAGTTTGCAGAATGTGACAGATGAAACAGAGCTCAGGGCATTATCTAATAAGGAAAAGCAGACAAATGAACAGCAAGTATGCTGCTTTTCATAGATCAGTACACCCAGATCACCACCTCTCACTGTTACAATGGCCATCGACACCCATTAGTTGACAGCTGTGAATTTCTTGGCTGCTGTAACTCCTTTCCTGCATGCATAAGTGTGGCTCCTGGTTCATCACTTGCTTGCCCCAACCTGTCTAGTGGATTTATAGCTTCTGATTATGATCATCTTTACAATGTTGTGCAGTTAATTAAGATATACGTGCGTTCTGCTCCTTGTGTGACTGAGACCAGAATCATGGCCACGGGCTCCAATTTCTTTCACATTACGACAAAACATGTTTCTATTATTTTTGAGCAGAGATGCCTGGTTTTACCTCATGTTCTCTGCCTATTGCTTATGTTGGCCTAACTCCCTACAACTGATTTTACAAATAACTTTTAATTAAAAGAGATGTTATGCAGTTCCTTGTGTTGCTCTCCTATCTTTCTCCTGTGATTCTAGCTGTCAGAGTCAGAATGGTTTGGAATTTTAATTTAATTTTATTGCAAAATTCTTCCCAATTTTGTCCTTAATCCCTGTAGCCAGTTATTGAGTAGATAGAAGCTGGAAATAACATATAATTTTGTTAACCAGGTGATTTTGCAAGTCTCCTGAATCAAAGAACACATGGCAGAATTATGCCATATAGTGTTGACTGAGCTAGAAGTGTTGCAGTTAGCCTGTGAAAGCTGATCTATGGAAAATAAGCTTTGTAATGGCTGTCTCCTGACAGGCGAAAAGAGTAGGACCAGATAAGAAGTTTTAATGTCTGAAGCCCAGGGTGGCCGTTCTGCTTAAGGAAAAAGGCAGAATTTTAGGTATGTGCCTCCTCCAGCTGAAAGGGGGGATTGAGTATCGCTTCACAACATTTTAAGAAGAAACTTAAAGGTTAAATTTGCTTCCTTCTTCACAGCCAGTATTCCTCTGAACCTCCACATGCTTAGTGCAAGGTGAGAGCAGATTAAAACAACAAGTTTTGCAGTCTTACAAAACCTAGCAGCAGTGCTGTCTGACTTTCAGTGTTGCATAAAAGCATGTTAGCTTTCCATGCATACCTAGGCTCTACAGAGTACCTACTTTGCAGAGTGTTCCACTAGCAGAAACAAAAGTTTAAAAGTCAAGTAAATTTTGTTATACGCATCACACAATTTTATGACTTCAAATTCTTTTGTACATGGACAAACAGAATGGGGTTCTGGTTCACAAAGCAGGTTTGTTGACACTGTTCTTCTAATAAAAACAATAAACAACAATATTCAAAGACAGAGGTGAGTAAACTGCAGATGGACAAAATAAACATGATAAGTTATCATCAGAAAAATACTGCTAGAGTCAATATGGTTGCTGTTTCTGTCACATTTGAGTGAAAACTTTTGAGTCTCACCCCAAGGTATGGCTGCCTTAGCTTAATCCATCATTGAAATAATTTTCCTAAACTATGATTTCTAGGAATAATGGTTAAACTTGAAATAGATCAGAGCTGCTCACTCTGAGTACTTGGAGACTGAGATATCCTTGTTAACAGGATAGAGAGATGTCACGGCTTTCAATTATTTCTAGTAAAAACTCAGGATTGGGAATTATGTTTCTCAGCGTTCCTTTTTTTTTTTTTAATGAACACTTCTCGTATTTGCTTAAAAATCACTTTTGCACCAAAGGTTTCAACCAGAAAATTCCTCTGAGAGCGAATTTGTAAAGGCAAAGACTAAGGCTTTCTCTGGACTGACTCTAAGTTATTGTTTTTCTATAACTAGACAACAAAAAAACAGTGTTATCTCACTCAAAAATCCTAACACAGGTAAAGCATGTTCACTGCTTCCTTTGAAGTACCCAGGTAAGGTCCAATCTTTACCTTACCTCTGCAGTTGACCTCATGTGATTGACCTTGTGCTAACTTTGAATGTGCTGTTTATACGATGTTTTTGGAACAAATCAGTTAATGCACAGTAGTTACCTGCATGTAAAACACTTCTTTGACATGTAAGGCAACCACTGAAAAAGGAACTTATACAGCTCATCCACTTAGGGATGCTATCAGACTGCCCCAAGAGCAAAGACTGCGTGCTTGACAATCGTATGTGTCTGTCCCATTTTGTTGTTGTCGTAGAGAAGGTGTCAACAGAAACACAACTATTGTTGCAAGACTTTAGACTGGCACAAGTAAAAGCAAAGTCCTCTGACTACACTATGGGGAAAGAATCCAAAATGGCTTGCCTTTCCCAGTCACCCACAGAAGCAGAAGCAATGTGAATTATGGAGAAATTATTTCCTTTCCCTGCAGAAATTTGTGACGTGCTTGGCTGACAGCAGCTCTGATTTATGTCCTCGCACTGCCGCGTTACCTGTCCTGCATTTGGCCTGTGGTAGATATTCATTCTCTAGAACAGTGTTTCAGATGTTTACACATGCGTAACACACACCTCTAAAGCTTGTTTGTCGGCTTTCTGCCTATGCTGTCACACGTCAGTTAGTTAAGACGCTGAAGACATTAACAAAATTTATATCATACAACTAAAATGCATTAAAGATATTTTCTTTTATAGAATAACAGTTCAAAAAGAGAGGAACAGTAAGATTTTCACCCTTAAGTGTATATACATCCTGTCTATAAAATGCAATGCAGGTATAAAACTGTATACTAATGTGTCGAACGCCTGCAGTAATTTCATGGCGCGAGCTTCCAATGAGCTTCTGTGACATTGCCACTAATTTTTCTTATTAAGAAAAATGATTTCTACATTCCATCATGCCAATTTCTAGAGGTATGCACTAAGGAACTAGCGTACAGTAACTCAAATTAGATACAGCATGTCTCTGCTTAATTTACTTCATGCTGTTAATTACCCATCTAGAGAGATTTTAATGATGCCACATTTAATAATCCAGATCTGTCTGTGTATAAGCACACGTTTAAACTGAGTGGAACTTATTTTGTTTTGGTACATGACTAGCAGCAATAAACTGGGAATTTCACGTAAGAGGAGTGGAATAAGCTGATTTTTACCAGTTCTCCTGCCAATAACAGATTGATAGTGTAGAAGGCTTCCCTAGGAGGCACTTTTTCCTGCTGAGACTCTTCTGTGGAGAGCACAGTCACTTAATCCCTACGCCCTTTTCATTTTGCAGTTCAGAACAAAGGGTCCAGTCACATGTAGGCATAGATTTAATATGTACCCTGCAAAGAGCTGTGCCGCAGAGGAAGTTCCTACACTTTCCTCACAGCCCACCCTCGGCTGTATTCCACCACCCTTTGCTGGAAAATAACATTGATTGATCAGAGTAAAAGGTACCTCCTAGCAAAGGAATATTGGCAAGCTACAAGGAGTCTGGCTGAGGTGAGAACCTCTGCCTCAACATCAGAGCCAAGAGAGGGTAGATGTAAACATTTTCAAACCATGTTTCAATATGACAATGCAGTTCTAAGTGGACTGTTCCCATGTTTCAAGTTAAATACATATGCTGGTACTTTCTGAATTAGAGCCAAGGATATTGTCTATCTATAAGCTGTTTCACAAATTCACATTTGTGACCATTTCATTAATCTTTCAGACAATTTACTCACACCTCTTGTTCTACCGCCAGTACTGTGGGTTCAGTAAGGATTCCTGCTTCAGTCTGTGCTCTCCTCGCCCAAAAACTGCAACCCAGAACATATTTCTCCAGCCAGTCGGCCATGTCCAACATGGTCGGTTGCCCTCCATATGTGTCCTGTAGACCAGGGACACTTGGTTAAGCAATAATTCCTGCTACTTCCTGTCATATTGCAAGATTTTAACCTATGGGGATATTTTTAAAAGATAAAATAATGTATTTATAATATCTATAATATGCATAAAATATAGATATAATATAATAAATATGCATACAGATAAATTGCACTTAAACAACAAAAATACTCATTCATCTGTGCTTTTAGGGGCTTATCCTGACAAGGTCAGAAAATTTGTTGACTTTCCTTAAAGCATGTATCATCAGTCATGAAGATCAAGGTGAAAACTATGCAGAGAGCAGTAATTTAACTACTGCATGTAGAAAAGTGCTCAACTTTTTATTCAAATGCAAATAAGCAAGCAGTAAGAAGACTTGCAATAGATTTTAAAAATTTCAAAAATAACTTCACAAATAATTAATAGTGTTAATCTATCCAGTTTCCTTCTCATTATGCCCTGTACTTTAGAGTTCTGTTTAATGTTTCAAAATCCATAGGGATAACAAAGTGTTTGAGCAGAGGAAAAAAAAAGGTTAGCAGTTTAAACTGAAATAATAACAATATACAAGAAGGTTGTGCAAAATACCAAGAAATCATTGTCATTTCATTATCCGGAGTATTGACATTGCAAACATCTTGCAATACAAAATGTGCACTTTTTGAAAGCAATGAGAATGATTTCTTGCAACTTAACTTCCAAACTCTTATTAATCATAATATACTGACCATAGAAACTGACTGTCAAAAAGAATGTAACTGTTTACATAATAATCTCTCACAATACTTGAAAAATAAGACCACAGTCCAATTAATCTTACAACCAATTTGATTTCCCAGTTCCTTTAGCTATGTGTTAGGGGAAAAGTTGCTGTTCCTTCATTATTAAGTAATATTCAACAGCTTTGATTTCATATTGCTAAGGTAACAATTTGGCTTACATCAGTTCTGAGTATTTAATATTTTCCTTTTATGTGAGCTGGAACATTTCCCTTTTAGTTCCTCTATGATGACACAGTTTTGGTCTCCTGAGAACATGAAATAGAATTTTTATTCATATACTTCCTCTTTTGAAAGAATATGCCTGTTTTCATGTTTCTTATCTGTGAACACTCTGTAACCTGTTCCTAATAAACAAGGCTCAGTTTCACACATAACAATAGTCCATTGTGTTGTTCTTGACCTTGCTTACTGAAGTGTCTCTTAAAAGAGCAAATGAAATTTAACTAGTCAATGAACAAGGTGCTCTTTTGTCCTCCATAGATTTTTTTTTAAGGTTTTAATTCAGCACTTATTTGAGGACCCCTTTGACTGATACATTCACATACTCTATGTGTTTAGCTGTCCATTTTTATGTGAGCAATAAAGAGACGTTCTCTTACGGGTTGTTCCACTCATAGTCAAGTGGTCCTCTAACACTCTGGAGGTTAGTAGGAATCCATTGTCTCTTACCAGTGTTTAGATGAACTTTCTTTTAGGGGAAGAGGGAAAACCAAACTCAGTCAAAAAAAACCCCAAACCACTATGTAGGAAGTTACATGACAATATCTTCTAGGAAAAGATTAAACCGGTGATTTGGATATTTCAGAATTAGGCTCCTCCAGAGTGATGACACAGAGTGAAGCTCTTAGAAAGACTGAAACGTATCCAAACATATTCATAGTTACTCTCCAATCCAAGGTGTTTGAAAGTACCATAAATTATGTCATGTTCTCTTGAATCTATTTCACTTCACAAAATAAAAAGTGTCAAATTGTGTTACTAGGTCTTGCAGTAGCTTGGTATTACGATTTCTTTCGTAAGTACAAAGATGAGACTCAGGGATTTTATGCAATTGTAAAGATAGGGAACAGATCCATATTTTACTGGCAAGAAAGAGCTTGACATATAGCCTCCATCTTAAATTCATCAGATTCCATCATGCAACAAAAACTACTTTTGTGCCATTACTCCAGTTGGGAAGCCTGTTCCAGAATCTCATTTCACCGGTGAACAACTCAAATGAAGTAATCAGGGAGGGAAGTTTGGTTGACATATCTCCTCAGCAGTAGCTGATACAGGAAAGGCAGTACTTTTAAGCAAAACTTAGGTAAAACTTCCTTTAAATTGAATATGGGCACATTGTCACATAAAAAGACCACCTAACAAAACTCCCAATTCTTGAAATTGCCTATTTTATACCCAGACTATACTTAACTAATGGGAATAGGTTTTCACCAGGCTTCTGGAACTGTGACGTTTTTAATCATTTGTACTTCAGCATCCAAAGGACTGGACTAGATTGGGATATAAATATCCTTGACATCATGCAAAGATATGTTAAATGAGAGTCCCTGCCAAAAAGAACTTAGCCTTGTACATCACAGTTATGAAAGAGCCTGTAACATTGAATATTCTGAGCTTTGTACAACCTTCAGCTAAAGATATCTGATTCTGTGTGGACTATAGACCCAAGAGATTGGAGATGTCTGCCTCTGTCAAGCTGGCAGGAATAAATTTATTCTGATAAATGCAGAAATGTTATCTTTTTAAGTCTTCAAGGCTATATCACTATCAGTGCATTTGCCTTTGATCCAATATAAATGAAGATATCTGTTCTGAGAAGTAACATAATTTAATTATTTATTCATTCATTATTCTCCCTCTTTCCTACTAAAGGGATGTTAACAAAATATGGGATTTTTAAAAAACTTCACATGAAATATAATGAGATTTTTTTTAAGAAGGACTTGCTTACTTTGAATATAGGGAAATATTACTCACGGTTCTTCTAAAAGCATGCAGCCTATGAGAGAAAGGCCATTACGTGAGAAGGTTCGCATCAGCTGTCTACATCAGTAGCAACGGATAGACTACCCTGACTGACAGGAGATGCTTGATATCTCGCAGTGTCAGGACCTATGGGCAACATGTCAAAAAGGCTATCTATACCGAACTAAGTTGTTTGTAGTGGTTGACACAGCAGGAGGTAGAGAAAGGTGGACCTGGCAGTTCCAGCCCTGTGATTATGAGAAACAGATTTCCACTTTTCTGCACCTCTTTACATATTCTGCTCTACTGACAGACCCCACTAAACTGTGCAATTGAGAACAAAGACCTTCATATTTTCTAAACCATGAGTACTTAAGAGTGACGTTTTGCCATTCCCCATGCAATACTCCCTATTGCACAAACGAAGGTCAGAATCCAGGGCTGAGTGTCTTCACATAAAAATTCCTTTATGCAGGAATTTCTCTCCTAGGCCCTTGTAGCCTAAATATTACCTCTTCCTGACAAACTGATGAAAAGTTTTGACCTACCCTTTTTTTCACCCCTTTAAAAACAAAACAAAACAAAACAAAACAAAACAAAACAAAACAAAACAAAACAAAACAAAACAAAACAAAACAAAACAAAACAAAACAAAACAAAACAAAACAAAACAAAACAAAACAAAACGAACAAAACCTGCCATAGAAACAAAAGTGAAGAATCTTCAGAATATGGAAGATTTGCATTGCTTGTTTGTATCATACAAGGTGATTTTTTGAGTGGAAAGAAGTACAAATTATTTGCACATACAGTGTACAAAAAAGTCTTAAAGAGAAAACCAAACTTGCTCACAGGATGCAAAACAAACATAAAACCATTGGGTTTATGGCAGATTACAAGATTCTCAGATGTTTCACATACAAGAGAAGCTAAGCTGACCTATGATTTCATGCTGTTATCATACAGATATAAGTTTCCCATGAATGGGAATTCAGATGGAACTCAGCACTGGCGTATCTGACATTCAATGTGCAAGATGTGGGAAAGCAAATCCATTTCTCTACATTTCAAAGAAAACGTTTGCACCAATTTTTGGGTCATGAAGCTTCTGTGTTATGCCCAATCTGATTTAAAGTCCATTACTTCTCTCACATCAACACTGCTTACGGTTTTGATTCACCACTGCTGTCATGGAGCATATGTCATTCACACATATTTCCTTTTCAGTCGGCTATTTAAAATAGCATGCAAAATGGCTTTTGAAAATGGATGCCATATCCCAGTTCTAGTAGTAATGCAGGGCCAGCTCACTTATTTTAACAAAATAAAAAATAAAAAACAAAACAAAACAAAACAAATTCCAACCAAATAATAAAAAAAGAAAAGAAAAAAAAAACCACACCAACCTTGTGGTAGTAGATTTGGGAAAGGATGGTTCCAGTAGATAAAGAGAAATAGACTGAGTGGTATCGGGCAATATAAGGCAGATTGCTATCCATTCTCCCCCTGCCTTCAACATCTTTTGCCCTGTGAAGCGGGAATAGTCTCTCTCATTTCAACACCCCCTAGAAATCTCCCTGGTGATCCTACCACAAAATTCCTGGGGACCAGTTTGCCCACAGTGGCATGAGTTTTAGCTAGTGATCCAGAGGGACTCAGAAGATGACAGTACCTCTCTGCTAGCCGAGTTTTTTGACAGGAGGCTCTTCTCTCCACTTTTGATCTGCTTCCTGATAGATGGTGCCTCGCTCTCTGTGGGAGCTGCTTTGCTGGGTTTGCACAGCAGCTTTGCTGGGTTTGTTCCAGAAACGAGGCAGGTGAAACAAGTTGAAAACATAGGGACCAGGGCTGATCCACATCTACCAGCATTTCTCAGCTCTTTCCAAACACGTAACTTACAGACTCCCAATTGTCCTATGGACCACACAACAAATAGTCAGCAGATAAAACAACTTCTCGCTCATGCTTGGTGCAGACGATCTTTTCATTTTGAAGGAAAACTCAATATTTGCGCTGAGCCAAAACATGTCACAAAACCTACATAAGCAGTAATTTGAGCAAGCCAGACCCAAAAGTTCTATTCATGGTGTGACAATAAATTTAACTAAATGCAATAATGAAAGTTCTTTTCATTGATTAATTGCATTATTGTTTTGCTGCCTGTGTAGAAATAGATTTTCAGTCCCGATGATTTTATTCACGTGTTTGACTATCTGGAGAGTGTAGAGCCACCATCTACTCTCTGAAGGTCAGCGAGGGGTTTAATTTGCCTATTTTTCAGAGACACATATGTCAACATATTGCAACCGTATTTTCAAACTCAGTTTGATTCTTCAGTGGTGTAACACGGATCTCACATTGCATCTGTTGCATTGGATGATTTTAGCATATAAAAGTTTTTACTTTTATTTGCCCATTAAAACTGAAGACCCCACAACACAGAAGATGTCTAAAATATAACTGATCCATTGCATCTTGGACAATCCACAAAAATAGAGTAACATTTTTCTAATTTGGAAAGACTGTTCTGTAATCCTGCTGAGATTCTGCCACATATTTTTAACTCAGTTTTTGCCTGTAATCAAACAGTAATAAAAAACTGTAATTTTCAAAGTTCTCACACATAATTTTATCATTAACAAAATGCAAGTTGTTCACAACAGTTTGCCAGACAGATATTTTAAGAGAACCTTTAAGATATTTTGAGAAGCTTAATTATCTAACAGATCAGTGGAGAGAGAGGGAAAAGAAACTATTCATAGTTCATAGCTATGTTTTATTTATTTTCTATTACAGTTGCTGAGTAGCATAAGTCCAGCCAGAAAACTATTTTGAACAGACGAGTGAACAATGACTCACAGACCATAACTTGAGCTTCTGCGACAGCTTTGATGTCACCTTGACCTAAAAAACTGACATAATTTTTTAAAGTCATTCCTCCTTTGTTGTTACAGAATCTTGAATCTTATGCTTTGGAGTATAGCACATGCATGTTTCATGCCTTTGTGTGGTTTTTAAGTGCTTGGATTACTAAGTTACTCACATAGTTAAAAAACAACTTTTTTAAATTTTTCTTGGAATGTGTTTTTCTACTAAAGAGAAACAATGACTTCAGATTCCTATGGATTTAAACAAAAAACGTTTTTGTGACAATTAGTATACCCTTTTTGTGTACAAAACACACACTTAGAAATAACTGTTACACCCCTTGAAAGGGCAAGAATGAACGTTCTGTATTCAGTAAATAAAGTTGACTCCATGGCACAGATTGTCACTTCTAAACTTTATTTTTTTAATTTTCTGAATTCAGAAATTTGCAGTTCATTCCTGTTACTTACAGATCTGCTAGGCATTTAAAACTGAGGTATATTGGGAATGAACAAATTCATCAGTTGGTTGTAAGAAATTAAGCTGACTTCCCCTCTCTACAAAAGCACACCTGACTCCAGCGAAGATCAGCTCCCTCAGTGCAGCATGAGGTCTCTTTGCTTAGTGATGGCCTTACTTGTATAAAAAGACAAGTTAGAGATTTTAATAAAAGAAAATATAGTTAATATAAAAAAAGTCAGTAAGGATCAGACTTACTCTGAAATCTATATAAGGCACTAGCACTGAAATAAAATTGCCCAAGGAGAATTTTTTTTTTTAGCAAAAGAGCAGCAGTTTTTCTACTCAGCTGAAGTAGTTTAAATATATGTACTTTTGACAGTAACAAATCTTAAGTAATGCCACTTAACAGTTTACAAAATAATACAGAAACACAAATTTAATAAATAGTTTTCCTGAAATACAGAAAACATTATTAGATTATTTCTCTAACATTTAGTCAGTCTTGATCCATAAAATAAGGGGAAATGTTTCCATTTATATTAACGATAGCAAAAAGGAATTTTTAAACTTTTTCACACATTTCTCCTCCTTAACCCTCTGCTCTGTTTTTATTTTATTTCTGAAAATTGATATATCTTTAGTTTTCATTTTGTTTTTTTGCACTATATTCTTAAAATGCATTATTGAGACAAATCTGGAAGACTAACATTACCAGAATATCTGAAACAATGTATTTCCAATAGCTCACCTCCTACTTATCAATAATTAGGAAATCTAATATATTACTTTATTCTAATGCTTTTCTTTTCATGAAGTTGGATCCTCAATACTGTAGTTTAAACGACAGATACAATTCTGTATCTCTTTCCCCAGTTATTGTACCTCATTTAGTGATTTCACTGAGGATATTTCCTGAGAGAGGACGAGAACTCTGACTGAATTTCAGCTGTTGGATTGCAAATCATTTATCTTACCAAAACTACCTGTATAGATTAACTCACATAACAAGGTCGTACATTTGTCAAACCTTGCTTCAAGGCTCTACAGTTTTGGACAGAAATGGTAATATTCTGCCATAACGTTTACTATCATGTCAAAGAATTCATCAAGTTCAAAAATTGTTCAGTCTGTAGAAACAGATTCTGCTATGATAAGTAAGCTAAAACCACTGGTTCTTCAGATCCCAAGCTGTGAAGAACCACTTTCATAATGCAGGCAACCAACACTGTTAATCGTCTTCTGGTGATTCAGAGAATTCAACATCCAAGGATGCAAAGGTAAAGAGAGTGCTCCAGCATACAGTGAGAAAGATTACTGTAGTGATTGCCATATCATATTTCAGTACCAGGACTTCCAAGACAGTTCAGAAAAGCAGGAATTCCTGTTGTGTTTAATAATAATGAAACAAAAATTACAGTGAGGACTTGAGTTTGTTTACTCTGCACATCAATATGGTGGGATTTTTTACACACTCCAGAGTGGGGTCTTACTTTAAATCACACAATGATGTTTATTCACCAAACTGCTGAATTTATTTAGGTTTATATAAAACTCCATGTTCTATTTTTACGATGGTTTTAGATCTAAAGATATAGGTTAAGTACCCATCTGCATGACTCATATCTCTCATTTTTCAACACATATTTGAAAGAAGTGATAAATAAAATGGTGAGAGTGACAAACACTTTAACTTCATTGGTAATAAAATGCTATGCTGCAATACAGGATTTACAATTTGTGGCAATTAGTGTTTGACCAGAGAGATTAACAACAGAGATTTTTTTCGAATGTATATTGGATGCAACTGAACACTAATGCTGATTTTAAATAAGCATGGCAATACAGTAACTGTACAAATACTGCAAGAATTAGAGAGTGATTCAATTAAGTGACTGCCTGTTTGCAAGCATTTTTCTTCTGAGTATTTTTTTGAGAAGTTTGTAAACTAACAAGAAGTGTATTTCAAATGGAACTCAGAGTGCCAGAATTTAGTCTAGTAAATTCTAATGATACATCTGATAATGTATCATTTGCATTATTGTTAATGTTTTCCTTTATTTTATGTAAAGATGCAGTATAAAAATAATCTTTATATGTAGACTTGTATAACACAGACACACTGATGCTTCAAGATTGTTTTTGCACTGTTCATTAACGAATGTTTACCTCCTAAAAAGAAACAACACTTTTTGTAATATCTATTAAGAAAAAGGAAATTATTTTTGTAGTATTGCTGTCAGAAAAGCTGGACTCCATATCTGTTTTTCTGGATATATAGTTTTTATTGTATTTTGTGAGAAGCAATTATACCTCTATATATTTTTAAATTTAAAAAATTAATATAATGCTTTCCCTTTGCAGCACAAGCATTGACAGCAGAACTGCATAAGCCAATATTTTTCTTGATGTTTGCATTTTTTTAATAGTCTGGCAGAGATTACCTGAAAGCTTCCAAACAAAATAACATTCTCATAAACATACAGGAATGTTAATGGAAGGCTAGGGGGTATATAAAAGTAGTTTATACAAACTTGGATTAAAACAAGATTAATGTGTTGATCTGGTGTGAAATAATAACCCAGTTTAAAAACAAAAACAAAACAAAACAAAACAAAACCAAAAGAAACCACAACAAACAAACTTAAAAAAAAACCACCAAACACACACACAAAAAACCACAACACATAAATTTTTACTAGAAAAAGGGGAAATCCAATGTTTTTGAAGCCATAGGGGAAGCAGACAACGTTCTATCTGTTCCAGAAGCTTTGGTGTATGTATGAACAACAGTGGGACAAGCACCCAGGAGAGAAAAGCTGCAGAATTTACTGCTCCGGGCGCACAGCTGCATCCTCAGCCGGCGGGCACTAGCTATGCTGTTGACTATGCACCTCCTAGGCAAACTGCTATGGAAGCACCAGCCCTCTTTCTTGTCACCTCCCTGCAGCCCTGATGGAGGCCAGAGCCTTTGCCCATCAGCGCTGTGGCTGCCCTCTCCTCCTCTCCACAATGCCCTGCTCCAGTCCCATAGAGCTGGAGAGACATGGGTCAGCACTGGGGAACTTATGCCACGTCCTGTTTACAGTCATACACTACAAGTCTGCCCTGATTCTATAACCCACATAGCAGTGATGCCCTCACCTCAACCACCTACCTCCCTGCACTGCACAACACAAGAAAGGGAACTGGGTCGTACATCCCTATCGAGTCTGCAGCCCACTCCCTTTGAGTGGGCCTCTAAGGATTTGTCTGTAAAGAGAATTTCTGTACAAATATTGTCATATTAGGGAAATACATATCCCCATGGCTGACACAGCGTTGTAGCCTGATATAAAATTATACACACTGATGTAATTTATTCCCATTTAAAATTAGGATTATTAATTCCAAAACAAATTACTCTTTACCTTGCAGCAGTTTATCTACTGCGTACAAGGTAGTGCAAACAGCCACGATGTTTATAATTATGATTCATCTTCTGCTTCAGGACCATCTTTATTTTATACCCAATTTACCTATAAAGCCAGATTTTACTGGATGCGAGTTAAAATGATAAGACCGAAAACATGGCAGCTAGCACTGCAAGCTCTGAAAAATTTTGCTGAGATGGAAAGCAAATTCTCACAGTCAAAAAGTCACAGTATGAGAAAAGACCCTGTTCTTCCTGAAACAGTGTATTTGGGAAAAGGACAAGTGTTTAACAAAGGGAGCCAAAATGAATGAGGCTTGATGAGCTACAGAGAAGGAAAACATGCATTAAAAAAGATTATTCATTAAATAAACACACTCATGGGTGTGTATCATTCAATAAATACTACAGTACATGTTTAAAGTTAAGCACTGACGGCAGCGTCTTAGGTCCATGCTTAAGCGCTATGCTGAACAGAGATTTTGCATGGGAAGTTACGTTTGTCTGCTTCACTGACTCACAACCTGCTATATTTTCTGCAAAGAACAAGAATATCTTACTAATATTTCACACTCAGATACTTTTCTCATTGCCATCGTTCCTTTTCAACAGTGGAAATGAATGATTATAAAGAAAACATCCTTGACATAGATAAAATATTGGGCCTGTGTGTCCTTTAAAAGCACCCTGTCATGCTACTTAGAAAAAAAACAAATGAGGACAGCAACAGTAGCACTACACAGCTCTGCAACGATTAACAAGGCTAAAAGGATTAACATCTAGCATTTATTTTATGAGGGACACAATGGTATTTCGAAGATCACATAGAGAAATCACTTGAAAAAAAATCTGGATTTTTTGACAAATGAAGGTTTCCGTTAGCACTATTTGTAATTTCAGAGCATATGGCTGCTGGCAAACATTGAAAAATGACATCATCTTTGACCCCAGAAATACAAGTGATAAATATAAGAGGATTATAAACCATTTTCCATAGTGCTTTAATGCTACTTCCTAGCTTGTCAGAAATGATTGCCTTAGAAGCAGAGTAGTAAATATTTAAAAGTCTTCGTTGTTGGCAGATTTAGCTTGTTAACTGTGAAGGCAACATTAGCATAAATATCTTCTAAATAGTACCATTATTGCTCTCTGGCTACTCATATGACCAGACCAGAGCCCAGCTGAGCTCGTCACCACCCACCACTGGGAAAGGGCTTGCTATATGTTTTGGAAACCATTTCTTTTCCGTGGCCACCGCCTACCCTCCCAGCTTCTCTTTTCTGTAGGCTACCGTTCCCATCCCTGTGTGTCCAAAGCCTCACGGTTGTGATGCAGTTTACACTTAATGCCAACCAAATGCAGATCCCCTTTCCCTCGAGGGCTGTACCCCAGTTGCCCCTGGAAGCACAACAGTGCTGCAGAGCCATGCTTCCCACACACAGGCTTGCCGATGCAAAGCACTTTAGCTCCACTGATGATGAGAATTAAGGAAGAGCTGAATACCTTCATCATCTGTCTCAAAGCATTTTGCGGGAGTGGGCGTTGGGTTTTATGCACTGTCTAGAATCCCTGGCCTTTTTTCCACCTCCTACAAGCTGTAGAGAGCGAATGGCAGCAGCATTAGCAGACAGCAGTTGCCTGTTGTAGTTTGATTTGTTAGTTTATGGCATTAATGTCACCCCATGAACTGTTAAGCTGAACTGTCAGGTTCATAGAAACACCAAGATCATGAACAAAAAACCAGCGCACTTAATGTATTTTTATAAAATATAGAAAGTATATGTAAACCTCTTATTTATTTTCCTTTCAGTAGGGCGTAGAATTAAAAACAGAGATATTTTAGAAATTTAGCAGCAGGGTAGTAGGTAGTAAGGCAAATTTTCTCCAGGAGAAAAGGAAAGAAAGGGGTAATATATGATTTCATTCTTGTGTAATCCCACTCTGTTTATTTATTTAATTTATTTCACATAGCTGATCAAGCAAGCTAGTGGCTGGAATAGCACAGTGTAGAGGACTTAAAATTTCAAGCGTGTAACACTTTTTGCTGCAGCCCTATATGAAGGAGAAGAAATGTAGAATGAAAGCTCTAGGCTTATTTACTGTATTTATTTATTTATTGTGTTTATCATATTTATCTATTGTTATTTATTTAATTATTATTGTAAGTATTATTATAGAATTATATTATTATGCTATTGTCATAATAGTATATATTATCAATTAATATTATTATAGATTATTTATTATTATTATAAATGTTAATTTTTGTTTATTATTTACTTGTCTATTTTAGTTGGCTACTGTACAATAGTATATATTATCAATTAATATTATTATAGATTATTTATTATTATTATAAATGTTAATTTTTATTTATTATTTACTTGTCTATTTTAGTTGGCTACTGTACATTTCATTAGCTATATGGCTGCCCTGTACAGGAAATACGACTGAAACCAGAGTATCTGTTACAAACTCCAAGTGTGAAGCACTGGAAACACTTAACTTTTACAACGAGTGTTCATCGTAACTCATTTGGAGTCTAAAGAGAGCCTTATAACATTGGCACCGCTCACAGGGAAGTGACAGCAGGACCAGGCCTCATACCAGAACAAACCTAAGCAACGTACTTGCATGCCTGCTCAGGCACACGCACAGTGCCCCTGAATTCAAAACTAATACATGATGCATGAAGCACCTTTGCAGAAATGGAATAGTATGGGCTGACTCTTTGTGAACTAGAAGCACCTGCCCTGTGTCTGCCCCTGTTTAAGGATAATTTGCATAAGTAAGGTTGCACCAGGCTGAATAGCTATAAATCCAAGACAAATAAGCGCATATCCGCACTCTCCAGGAGAAGCGGAGGACCGACGGCTAACCTTTGTATCCTTACCAAGCCAGTTCAAAATAAAGAAACTTGATAGCATTGAAAGACAGGAGCTTCCACAAAGATTAATTTTAAATAGGCAATGCACTGCTCAAAAAGGCGATTTGAAATAATTAATTTGCTCACGGTTCATGTTTGAAACTGATAAGTATTGCAGTTTTTCACAGAATTATTTTAAATAATTGATGATTGTTTACCAGTGTCAGCTTACCCTTTGATGTTGTCATATTATTTCTCTTTCAGAAAGCATTTATAGCTGCATGGTAGGATTGTTTTATCATCAGTAAACTGACATATCATAGATTATTGCTTACACAGAGCTCCAGTCTTGATTTCACCAGATCAACAGGAAATATCACACTAAATTCAATAACACAGAGATGAACATTTTCAGCTTCTTTCAACTTTCTGGCCAGAAAGCATACAGGGTCCCTATATCCACATGCACACAGCCTTGGGAAAGTCAAACACTGCATTCTGACTCATACAATTAACAATACGTCCTCCTACCTGTTAAGGAGAAGAGAAATCTCACACTAATGGAACCACCATTGCTGTGCTATTAATTATACCTATATCAAAAGAACTGGAGACTCAGATGTCAAGACATTATGCATTCAATTGCTCTGTGTTTTCACCTTTTCTACCCATGGAGTACAGACTAAAAATTGCTTTGATAACCAGGGTGGTTTTTTGCATTATTTTCGTTTGATTTGATTTTTAAGTCAGTGTATCTAAACACCAGTCACAGGATAATAAGTCATCTCACATTTAAAAGAAATACAAATTTCTAATCGTATTTTTGAAAGCGCTAAGAATGTTCGGAAAAAAAAAAAAAGTTAAAAAAAAAAAATATAAATATGCCCGAACCCAATGCAGAAACCAGAAAAGAAACAAAAAGAAGTTGGTATCAACTACTTAACATTTATCACATTGTACTTTGTGGTCTAGCTTATTAATTTCTTTAATCTTTGAGAATCTTGGTGTTCTGTTTTTATCCAAAACATTCCTCAAGTCTTAAATTCCTTTTTTCTTTTTTGGCAATTTAAGGGAATTTGTAGAAACGATAAAAATGACAAACACCCATTCTGCTTGGATGAGTCATCTTTTCTTAGAAGAGAGATGATTAAGTTACCAGGAGGGCCCAAGACCCACTAGTGCTGAAGAGCAGGTTACTGTGCTTGGCTTTCCCTGGCTGTCCTTCACCTCCTCCTGTTGAAAATTACTATCCCTTCAAATTTTCCAGCTAAGCTTCCTAACATATCATTTCCAAAATGAATCAAATTATCTCCTTTTGAGCTATCCTTTGTACTGTTTCAGCTAACCTAATGCATCTGGGCCCAAGCATTCTACAGAACATTCATATGAACAGCTTTCCCAGCAATATCAGAGGAGTGAACCTCCAGATGGAGGGGAAAGGGAGACGTAAGGCTTAGTACAGGCAGGGGGATGACTTTTTCTCCCTCTGTTAAAGCTGCTCATAGAGCCCTCATATTTATCTGCCTCTGTCTTCCATTCTCATCTCACTCTATGTACAGCCTCTTGGAAAAATAAAATTTCATTTTTTTTTTATTTGGAATAACCAATTTGGTAGATAATAGAGATAGTAAAACATTAAACAAAATTATAAATATTTCATTTCGAGGGTCTGAAATAATATTTGTGGTGAAAATAACTTACATTAATATCTGTCAAGTCAGTTTCTAATCTGGAAAATATATAGGTATGTGATAATTTAGATGACTGAAAATGATCCATTAGTATCAATATAACACTTTGAACTGTGGCAGATCCATCTTCAGGCCTGTGTGTGATGTACACACGCAAGCTCACACACTTGAGTACATGTTTGCATCTCCATGATCAGACGTTGTGATATGGAGGAAGTGCAGACTAGAGTAGATGAGAATCAACCAGATAAAGAGGAATAGCTAAGGAATTTGAAAATTTGCATATGCTAAATCGTGTAAAGGTTTGGAAACTTCACAAAGAACAACAGATGATGCAAAATATAGTACATGTTTGAAGGAATTAAAATAAAAAGTTATCCCCTCAAAGCTAAGAAAAGTAATGTGCGTATATGTCTGTACATAAGTGGTAACTGTAAGAAAGCCAAAAATTGTATATGGCAATAAGGTAAGAATAAGATCAACTGTCAAAAAAATCTAAACAAAACCAAACCCCAAGAGTAAAGAATGCATTGAGACAAGTGAGAAAGATCTGATGCAGCTGCCTGATCTAAACTAAAAACTAAACTGAAAACTTGCAACAGCAATGCCTTGTCTACACTAAAACAGAGTATGGAGCAAAATGCACAGAGATAATTAGAGGTTTTCAACACCTCTTGCCTAAAGATGATTTTTAGTTGGCAATACCAAAAAGGCTGTGGTGATAGCCAACCAGGCCTATGTATAGATCACCATCTGGAATGTTAAGGCTGCTGGAAAACTTGAGAGCAGATGACTATGCTCAGATCTTACATAGCAACTTTATAAGCAAGAAGCAAGAATGTTACGGACCTTGTCTATTATAAGCTCAAAAAACAACAGCAGTCTTCAAACTAATTCCTGTAAAGAGCTTCAGCTGGAGAATGAGATGAAGGGTCTGGCTCAGGACAGACAGAGTGAATGAAAGGAACCAAAAGCAACCTATCTATTCCTCCCACCTCCTAGAAATCCACCATTTAGTTTAGTTTCCCATTTCAAAGGCTAATGATACAAGTAAAAATGCAAATGGAGATCCAAATCCTAAATGTAGGTGTGACTACAAGGACTCTTTAAGGGTTGAGGTCTCCTGCAGGTTGCATTCGGCTTTCCTGACTTTTCAGAACATAATCATGCAACATTATGCTGCTCTTAAATATATTTTCTGTATGAATTACATTTTTAAATGGTAAAATAGAAAGCTAGTAAGACTGAAAATGTAATATTACTGTCTTGGAAGAGCGATTGGCAGCTTCAGTCATGAAAATAAAATTCTAGCATTTCTGACATTTTTATTTTGATTGACTGACAAATAACTTATGGCTTTAAAGCAGAAAATTATATGTAAGTTTCTGAGATATAAAATACTCTAGCTAAGTGTTCAAAAATAACAAGCACGTAACTCTACCAAAATCTCGTGTGTCCATGTATAAGGCATACTGTAAACAAACAAACAAACAAAAACTATTCAAATTTAAGAAAAAAATAAAGATTTCATAAATACAGCAAACAAAACTAAAAATAGTTCACTCGTCTAATGACAGAACAACCATTAGAAAAGAAAGCATGACAGACTTTTCTATAGCTGTGCTATTGGAGGATCTCTTTGCAAAGAGCTGGTCTGTGTTTGTCTTGTCTGCAAGAGAGCTCAGGACCCATAAAACACCAAGGCTGTGCCAATGGAAGATGCAACCACTCCCTGCTTCTCAGTACTGCATGCTGACATTGCTGCTCCTGGATGACCATCTCATCTGAGCCTAAATTACCCAAATTATCTGCAAAAAGACAGGCTCAACAGTGGGTCTTTCTGTCATTTGGCTGAAATAAGTTAGAGAATACTCACTCAACCAGCTGTGCCAAGAAATTTCAGGGAAAAGTCACGACTGCTAGGGAGCTGGTGAGGACGGTTGATAGCATGAACCAATTCACCTGGCAGAGATGCATTACAAACAGGATGCATTTGTATAGAAGGAAAATACTTGTCTTGGAAAGATGACAATGCAAGTGGACCACGCAGGAAAAGGAGGACAGATTGGACAGGTTGGTGTTTATCCTTGTTTTTTATGCAACAAGTTAAGTAGTAGTTGAATTATTTTCTGTTCCATGAAACACAGGTTTGCAATCATTGGGACATAAATCTGTGCTCAAGCCTTTTGCCAAAATGTGACCTGAGCAAACTGCTTGAGGTCATTCCTGGCACCAGGCAGAGCAAATACTGCATCCCGAGACTCAGATCAGTGTCTTACTAGAAACACAGACTTTCCGTCACTAAAGGAGTAGCTGAGCATGGTGCAAAAGGTCTCTTACTTTGACTATGTATACTCAAGGTCATTAGCAACTAACTAAGGCAGTGCCGGGCTTTATCATTCTTTAGAAATGTTGGCATCCTTTAGAAACAATTTAGACTGATCTTCATTGGAGAAACTAGAGGCCTATTTTGGGAAAAGCACTGGAGTAGTTACTGCTGGACACCTTCCTCCCTCCCTCAGGATTCATTCCGGAATGGCATGTTTATTCATCTTACTTTATTCTGGAAATAATACAATTTTCACAAAGCAGGGCTACAGTGTCCACAGGGGGAACAATTTTCCAAAAGCTACTACAGTAGTATGCAGTATTGAGGGTGTGTTAAGTGCTCATAGACTGAATAAGAAAAAGAAAAATGGGATGGTTCAAAGAATATACCCATCGAATCTATACTAAGAATTACAAAGTCCATTTATTTACCTAAATATTTAAAAGTTTTTTCTCAAGATCTAATCCACACCCTTTTCATTCAGAAATACTGCATTATCTGTGGGAACTAGACAGAGGTATATTCAGTGTTAGCCAATTCTTGGTCTGGCATGCAAAAGTAACATCTGTTTCATGCTCATATTTTTCATTCTTGTTTTAACAGTCATCATGAACACTTACTCAAACTGAAAAAGAACAGGGCTGCAATTCAGATAAATTAAGATTTCTGAACTCTGGAAACTGCACTTAGAGTTACTCACCAAATCGGAAGAAAATTGATTTTATTTCCAGAGCGTCACACTCTATACAAATACTAGACAGGGTTTCAACAGCTTTGGTCATCCATTTGCTTTTGAATTTTGCAATCCCAAGAACACCGATGATGATAAACATTCAGGACCATAGAGTTTAATCACGTCAGCCATCTATATCCCATATGCACTCCAAAGAGCTGTTTAAAACAAAGAAGTCTTCATACTAAGAAAGTTAACAATAGTAAGTTGATCACTGATGTCTTGGGAGTAGAGGACTTTCTGGAAACTAGTCAAATCCTGAATGTATCTTCTCTTAATGCTCACACTGAGGAATATTATAAACCAAGACATATTTCCAAATACAAAGGAGTAAATAAAATCTATCTTTTCAGTTTCAGGAGATTATTATATCTCATGTTGTCCCACTCTGACAAAGGAATTACACAAATATTTACACAGGGTATGCAAGAACTGCAATACACTAACCGGGAACAAATGCAATTGGCAGGCAAACAGAATATTATATGAAAGGACAAGTTCTGTAGAGCATGTAAATCCTTACTTCACATATGAGTACAGAATTTTCCTGGACAGAAAAGGATCAAAATATATGCTTGCACGATTTCCTGAAGCTAAGCCTTAGATGACTCTTATTACAAAAAAGAGTACAAACCCTCTTCTATTGCAACAGATATAACACCAAAAATAAGGGGGTTTTGACCATAAAGAAATTTCCTCTCACCATTATCCAAGATAACACAGAAGTCCTGATACTTAACAATTCTCATTAAGATTGGACTTTTGTTTTAAGAACTGTAATCCCTTCAGGCTCACCTGAACTTCAACTGGCACCACATGACAGGACTTACAGATCTAAGACACAGTTCTTCTCTGAAATGTTTCACTCGCTCTTTCATTTTGGGGAAAAAAAAAAAAAACAAAACAAAGCAGAAAGATTGAACCAGAAAACCAGGCAAAAGTCCTAGAAAATCTGAAAACTATCCACGCAGCTGAAACACATACATATACACATTTTCAGGCAAGAATACTATGATTACATGGCCACATCCAAATTATAGCAATGAAAAAATGGGTGAGTTAAAAAGGAGGAGTAATAACATTAGATGAAAAAAAATGATATAAATTAGATCTTAGACAGTCTAGAAATGCATGCTGTAATGAGCTCTTTTAAGCAACTGGAGGGTTCAGGTTATAGGTGGTTTGGAAACCTCAGTTTGAATTGATGACAAACAGAAATTCCTCTCAGACCCATCTCCGTCTTCACATAGCTCCAGCTTACCAGCTGTAACAAACACTAACCTAAGTTTCAGAATTCTTCTGAACTAGTATTTATGAACTTCACCTATCATTAGCATTCCTTCCTCTATCTAATTAATGTAACCAGTTTGATTATCAGGTTTTCTGAATCATTAAAAAACATTCATCGAGGAGCCAGGAGTAATTTGCGCCTTTTGTACTGCTAAATAAGAAGGGCCTGGTAGCTTCCAAAGATTCAAAGAGAGAAAAGGGATGGAAAGAGTGAAAAAAAATAGCTTCATAAACATGGTATATGATTTGCACAGTATAAAGACCTCACAAGACAACAAAACTATGTCATCGCATACATGAGATGGATGAACACGGACTAGGTGGTAGAGATGAATCATATCAGCAAGCTCATGTCTTAAAAAAAGTTGATAATTTTTATCAACAGCCAAAAGCAAAAAACAGCCATCAGAAAGGCTGAAAAACATGTATAATTTGATCAGTTAAAAGTGACAGCTAAAAAATAATAAATAAATAATCAAACTCTTTTAGGCAATCACAGCATACTGTGGACATGCCTAGCAAGAGATACCCCTACAGCACACTCATCCTTCTACAGTGTGAGAAGTCTGCATTATCTAATCTATTCTTTTGAGATAGTAGTCAGAAAGAATATCACTGCCATCAAGAATTGCACATGGCTGGTTTTATCTACATACAGCCTATATCTGTAGTGTATCCTGCTTGACAGCCCTTTTAAACATTTAAAGACACTTACTAACATTTAATGAAAACATGGTTTCAGACCACACTACTGGCCTGATTCAATTCAGCTTTCCAAAGAAAGCAAAATCAGTGTCTGTCAACTTTATGTAAATATCTACTAGTTCTCTTCTAGACTGCCAGAAAAGTCCAACAATGGGGAAAAAAAGTTCAACAGCTCTAGGAAAAAAACAAACCAAAAGAAAATAAAACAAAATCAAACCACAAAAAAAAAGCAAGCAAAAAAACCAACCACAAAAAACCCCAACCAACCAAAAAAGCCCAAAACCCAACCACATTCAGTAAAGAAATCTATTGCCCTGAGTAAAGTCAGCTCCTAAGGTGTACTGGAAGTCTCTCCAGCCTAGGTTGTTTTGGATCTCTAAGGTCCAAAAAGTTCGAAATGCTCAAGTAAAGCCATTCACCCTTTCACTTTTATCCTAGTATTGGAAAAGGATTGAAGGAGAGAGTCTCAAAGCACAGTTTAGTAAGGTACTCTAGCCACCAAATTTTCCATTGTAAGCTGATGGGACTGAGGTGACCAGATACCTTCAAAAGTATTCTCTCTAATTGCTTTCTTTTAATTAAACCTTATAGTAAGTAGTACTTCTTATATCTTAGAATATATCTTATATCGCTAACAAGCGATTAATACTTGTTATAAAACTTGTAAGAATCTAAGCTCAGGTAAAGGACTGTTTACTTCCTTTAAAGTAAGTGTATACACTTCCAGAGGATACTGTAAATATTTTTACACAATGTGAACAACATAAAATAGTGCCTGACTACAGTGAGTCTGGAGGATCTCATTATTTCATACTAACAAAAATAAAGTTTTTACTCTCTGAAATGTTGTTAAGGTAATCCATGCAAATAAAATAAAATAAAATAAAATAAAATGAAATAAAATAAAATAAAATAAAAATAAAAATAAAATAAAATAAAATAAAATAAAATAAAATAAAATAAAATAAAATAAAATAAACCAAAACAGTAAAAGGATTCAGTGACTGTATTTAATTGGTTTTCCACAAATCAGGATATATTTCCAGAGGCAAGTGTTAAGTCTTTCTTGTGGTAACAGACTTTCTTTTGTGGATCCTTTTCCTGAGCTGCCAAAAACATTTGCCCCTTGGCAGGCAGCCAGTTCTGATTTTAAGCCCCTAGCAGGAGCTATTCTCTAACATGGTTGCTTTCACTGAGAGGAGCTTTCTCAGCGTTGTACTGGTGGTTTCTGCAACAGTCAGCGCATTCTTGGAAACATGCTTTAGCTCTAAATTAAGGATGAGATGCTGTAATACATTGCTCTAAATTTTGCACACCTGTCAGCAGTAGCTTTTGAAGCTTTGAAAGTGCTGCAAGATGATCCTCCTCCATCGCCTTCCTGCAATTCAAGGTCGCCTTGAAAGTGTCAGCAAATGGCACCAGGGCCAGGTACTCACTCACTCAGTCCATCTTCTCGGTGGGACACCTCTTCTTGCTCTCACACTGCTTTTCCCCTAACAGTCTCTCCCAACCAGCAATCCTGTCTGAAAATCAAAACGCCAAGTAATTTTCACACCCACAATGGAAGAGTAAGAAATAGACTTCATCGTTTGTTTTTTTTTTTTTTTTTTCTGTAATGCAGAAAAAAGTGTGAGGCCGTAGTAGGTTGAGCCAGGGAAAAGAGATTCTTTCCCTGGTGGTTAAGAGCAATCTGAGACAGAAAATACCTTTTAAACTTGTTTATTGCTCTTCCAAAGGGCAAATTACTGCTGCAACACATGACCTAGTACTTGGTAGCATCCAGCGAGAGTCTTATATGCTCATTACTCTTGTGATTTTGAGAAGACAGGTTACCAGGATTTCAGTGTGACTTCTAAAGCACGTCTCCATATTTTGGGAAGATTGCTCAGCATCTCTTCAGGATCAGTCAAGCTCATCTAATCACACATGACTGGCAATCGCAAGGTCCCTGTTGCCCCAATGCAAGAAAAGGACAATAAAATCACAAGTGTGGTTTTGCATGGCTTAGCTCTTGATCTTCTGCTGTTTCTGTGAATTACTTGATTTAACCTAAAAGCATTTCGGGTTAAGTTTCTTGGTGTGTGCACGCAACAAAACACTATATCATAATCAATAAGTAGATGTCTGAATGCTGAGAAAAACCTCAAACTACTCTCTTTAAGACCTTTGGCAGGAATTCTCAGGGAATAAGATCAGATAAGTGGCATTTATCCATTTTCCTTCTGCTGAAGAAAAGAACACGTCTGTGAAATCTGTTAGAGAAGAGCTATTCACGTTCCTCTTTTTCTTCCTCTGCTTCCACAAAAAATACATTAAAGTAGCCCATTAAAAAATGACTGTTTACAATACTGCAGGAGGAACTGACCAAATGAGGTTTTCATCCACTTAGGCTTGTCTGCAGTATTTATTAAAAAAAAAAAAAAAAAAAAAAAAAAAGAATGTTTAAGAAAGAAAAGTAGCTTCAAACCCACATTCATCTGACAGTTTTCACTGGACTTTAGAAAAAGAAGAGCAGATAAACAGTATAATCCTATACCAGTATTGTTGGGCTTAAACAAAGAGCTCTGTCCTTAACTGCGAGTGTCCTTTTGTATTCTGTATTTCAAATTTTTCATGGCAAGCAGTTACACAGATCGAACTGTCTCAAAGATTGTTAGTTGTCTTACAACAGGTCCAATAATAATAACAATTATTTTTAACATCATGAATGTGCTGTTGATTGCAATTAAACATTCACCTATTTTCTGGAGAGTGCAGATCTAGCTTTTTGTATACATGTGTTATCTCCACGTTTGCATGTTTGCATTTCCAGATACATATTTATGTAACATATGGCTTATATTTTGGAGCACTCCTTTCAGCAACATATTGTTTATAAGAGAAAAAGGGGTTTTTATCATCATCTTTCCCATCTGCACTGTACTTCACATTTGACTTGTTTCTAAAGAAAATAAATCAAAGCTAAGAGTCAGTTTTCTACCATTTTTTGTTCTGTGAAGATGAAAACAGGTTGAGTTGTGGGTTGTTTTTTTTGACTGTTCATATTAGAATTCAAAGAAGGCACTTTCAAAAGCATTTTCATACACCAGTTATTAGTTGCAGAGTCATACGAGCAAAGTTGTTTCAAAGTGCAACTGCAAAGCCTAACTGTATATCCTAATCTTGGGTCTAGACCTGAGGCTTTCTCCCTAAGCAAAAATAGATGGAAGCAAAAGTAATTTGCCCAGGCGAGACTAGATGAAAATCAAGGGACTGTCCCTTTAAGAAAAATATGTCAACCTTTATCACTCTGAATGGTTGCATTACAGCTCTGCTACTTTTGTGCTTCAGTTGAGCAAGTTACAGATATTAAACAGAATGGCACATCACAATAGGACATGAAATGAATTATCGCATAATGAGTGAACACATCTACTGTATTATTATACATAGTCACCTTTTATGTATTATGTAAAAGAACCCAACTTGAGAGATCTAGCTCATTTTTCATTTCAAAAGAATTTTGTAGAGAACAGTTATAGTGTCAATTACTTCAGTATCAAATAGCAGATTTTTTGAAAGCTGTAAGGTGCAGGAGGGCCGAGCAGAGGTAAGTACAGCACCAGTCATTCGAACAGCTCTGATCTTAACACACCGGCAGCGAAAAGCAGCAAATTTCAACCCCGGTTTGCTATCCAGCAGCATAACTGCTCTGCTTTGGATAAACGATAACACAGTGTCAGAACTCTGACAGGCTACGCAGAGGTCTGACCAGTGTCTTGGGAGGATCTTCACAGTTATACCCACCATCCTATTTTACAGGTAGCTGCCTGCACTGATGAGGGGTTTTTATTCAGTAAAACTGATGTCCTGTGGAAAACAGAGCAAAGCAAAGTGGAACAAAACATTCCTTTCCAGGAGGAAATACCATTCCCAGAAGTAGCTTGCAAAAATAAGGTTGCTTGCAGCAAACAGGGAGACAGATTAAAACTGATTGCATCTTTGAAAAGAGATGACAATGTTTTTAGGATTTTGTTTCTCCTTTTCAGAACAAAGGATCATCTGATTCTTTGACTGTTGGACACATGTTCAAGCTAACATCTCGGCCAGCCATAGACCGTCCTGCACAAGCTTAAACCTATGTCCATCAAAATTTACAGATGCTTTTACAGAAAATAATATTTTACCTTGACTTCTTGAATTATAATGACTCAAATGACCTTGTGATATTTCAGTTATTAAAAAAAAAAAAAAATCATCTGTAAATAAGCCATCAGAGAAATGTAACAAACAATGGAAACTGTATCCAATACATGGTGTCTCCAAACGAAAATGATAGCTTTTTGTTTGCTCAAGATAAAATATTTGGTTTATACATGTCATTCATTTGTAGCTTATCTGCATGTAACCAAAAGGATTATTGGATAGGTGAAACACTTAAAACCTTTTTTATACCGCTGATAGTGGTTTAACAACTGCAAGAAATACAGTTCTCTTTAGAGGAATAACTTCTTAATCTTTTATCTACTGAAAACCAAATACATTTTAAGGAAATTATAAATATTCCTTTTATCTTACCATGATAAAGAGATTTACTGCAAACATTAACGTGCCTACTCACCACACATAATTTATAACAGAGGAAGAGCTTGAAATGCTTTTATGTAAACAATCACAGATTTTCCTGTGGTTACTAAAAGGCTGTTTAAAACTCTTTAGTAGCAGGGGACCTTGAAAAACACTGTTTCTAGCAAATCTCAGTGTTTCCTTTAACTTTTGCACAGTATTTACCCCGCTGACACCATTTCTGTCTCAAATCCTTACATAAACAATGTCTGTAATAAAAGCAAATATATTTTTACCGGTTTCATATAAAGCAGGCCTTGGAATAGAAATGCAAACAAAGATACTGGTGTAAATTAATGGAAGCATCTTCTAACTCCTAGAGCTCATCGAGTGCCTTCAACCTTTTCCATTCACAGAAAATGCCATATTTACCCTAACTGATAGAACAGAAAATATACAGCACTCCAAATATCATACAACAACCAGACTTCCATAACTACTACCATCTGTTATAACCAATGAGCAAGGATGTACTCAAAAGAAAAAGAGACACCATTGCACACTTGCTCTGTGCCCTCTATTCACATAACAACGTCTAGAGCCGGCTTTCAACTACAATGGAATCTTTTGTCAATGTTCACCCATCCAGAATCTGGGTTCAGAAAAGGAGAAGCGGGACTTCAGTTCTGATAATTTATTTAGAAACTCAGATCAAGCTTAATATTTTAAGTTTCTGGTCTGCCTGGGAAACTACAACAAGCCTCCCTGTTACATTAAGCCCTCCTAAGAGACTAGTACCTCCAAGAGTAACATCATAGTGCGAGCAAACACTAACTGACAGACATTACGATATCCCTCAGGGAGGTTTCATTTTATACATGATTCTGCATAATGAGACACAACGTGAAAGCGTTCTGGATTCTGTATCCATAGATGTGTCAGGATTTCACACTAGCCTATCATCTGATCTCAAATTTCCTGAAGCTGATATGTTAAAAATATGTTTCTGTCCTTTATGTAATCTTTCACAGAAATAGTGTTACCAGGTTTATAAATTAATTCCTGTAAAAGATAATAGTTGCACTTCCCACTTCTAATCCATAGATATTAAAGAGTCTCATAAAGAAGCATGTTTATCAACTGTATTTTAATAAGGGATAAAAGCTAAGTCAAAGTAGCTTCACAGAAAAATTTCCATAGTTTCAATGGAGGACATTATCAAAATATTTGATTAAGAGTTGCTGTGGAATAATAGATCCATTATGACCATTACAGAAAAAAGAAACATGATTTACATCAGAGTCCAACATCCCATATGCCAACTGAAGTCACAGTTGTAGGCATACGTAATGTAACAGAAAGCAACATCAAACACGTTTTTAAGATCTTCTATCTTGGCCAGAATAGGATTGTAGGAGTTGATATTATGTCTCCTAACTCCCAAGGCAGCAATAAAGAGTCAGAGACCCACCATAACTAATTGATGTGAAAGTTTGTTACGACAAGCAACTGTAAAACAGATTAAAAACTGGCAATTAGTTCAGAGGGACTTTAGGCCCATGGTTCAGTCTAGATCTCTAGAACCATCAACCAGGACACAACTTTGTGTGAAGATCTCAGAGAGGCCAGGCACTGTACACACAGAACAGAAGGCAATCCTCTCATCCAGAGAGGCTATAGCCTAGAAAACAAGGTAGGAAAAAGACACTGACACACAGGTATGTACCTGATGGCTAGCTAGGGTCAATGTTGGCAATAGCCAGCACAAAAGCTCTTGCTCTGAGTTCAGCAGAGCATGGGACTGAACGTGAGCTGTCCACCTCACCTAAGGTCATGCCATGACCCAGTTCATGCAAGAAGGGAGTTCCATCATTTCAGCAGAAATGTCTGAGCAACCAGAGATCAGGTTAGGAAAGCTAAAGCCCTGATAGAGCTAAATCTGGCCAGGGCCATCAAGGGCAACAAGAAAAACTTCTATAGATATGTTAGTGATAAAAAGAGATCTAGGGAAAGCGTAGGCCCTCTCCAGAAGGAAATGGGGGACCTGGCTACCCGGGATATGGAGAAGACTGAGGTTCTCAATGACTTCTTTGCCTCAGTCTTCCCTGGCAAGGGCGCCAGCTGCACAGCCCAAGTCACAGAAGGCAAAGGCAGGGACTGGGAGAATGAAGAACTGCCCACTGTAGGAGAAGATCAGGTTCAAGACCATCTAAAGAACCTGAAGGTGGACAAGTCCATGGGACCTGATGAGGTGCATCTGTGGGTCCTGAGGGAGCTGGCAGATGGAAGTTGCTAAGCCACTATCCATCATATTTCAGAAGTCGTGGCAATCTGGTGAAGTTCCCAAAGGCTGGAAAAGGTGAAACGTAGCCCCCATCTCTAAAAAAGGAAAAAAAGAAGACCCATGGAACTACAGGCCAGTCAGTCTCACCTCTGTGCCCAGCAAGATCATGGAGCAGATCCTCCTGGCGACTATGCTAAGGCACACAGAAAATGAGGAGGTGATTGGTGACAGCCAACATGGCTTCACTAAGGGCAAATCCTCCCTGATTATTTGGTGGCCTTCTATGATGACGTTATAGCATTGATGGATAGGGGAAGAGCAACCGACATCGTCTACATGGACTTATCCAAAGTATTTGATACTGTCCCACATGACATCCTTGTCTCTAAACTGGAAAGACATGGTTTTGATGAATGGACCACTCTGTGGATAAGGAATTGGCTGGATGGTTGCACTCAAAGAGTTGTGGTCAAAGGTTCAATGTCCATGTGGAGGCCAGTGACGAGTGGTATTCCTCAGGGGTCAGTACTGGGGCCAGTGTTACTTAACATCTTTGTTGGTGACATGGATAGTGGGATCGAGTGCACCCTCAGCAAGTTTGCAGATGACACCAAGTTGTGTGGTGTTGTGGACACGCTGGAGGGAAGGGATGCCATCCAGAGGGACCTTGACAGGCTGGAGAGGTGCACTTGTGAGAACCTCATGAAGTTCCACAAGGCCAAGTGCAAGGTCCTGCACGTGGGTCGGGGCAATCCCAAACACAAGTACAAGCTGGGCAGAGAATGGATTGAGAGCAGCCCTGAGGAAAAGGATTTGGGAGTGCTGGTGGATGAGAAGCTCAACATGAGTCGGCAATGTGCGCTGGCAGCACAGAAAGCCAACCGTATCCTGGGCTGTATCCAAAGAAGCGTGGCCAGCAGGTCAAAGGAGGTGATTCTGCCCCTCTGCTCTGCTCTCGTGAGACCCCACCTGGAATACTGTGTTCAGCTCTGGAGTCCCCAACACAAGAAGGACATGGAGCTACTGGAGCAGGTCCAGAGGAGGGCCACGAAGATGATCAGAGGGCTGGAGCACCTCTGCTATGAAGACAGGCTGAGAGAGTCGGGGCTGTTCAGCCTGGAGAAGAAAAGGCTCCCAGGTCATCTTATGGCAGCCTTCCAGTACTTAAAGGGGGCCTACAGGAAAGCTGGAGAGGGACTTTTTACAAGGGCATGTAGTGATAGGACAAGGGGCAATGGATTTAAACTGAAAGAGGGCAGATTTAGGTTAGATATAAGGAAGAAATTTTTCACTCGGAGGGTGGTGAGGCCCTGGAACAGGCTGCCCAGAGAAGTTGTAGATGCCCCATCCCTGGAAGTGTTCAAGGCCAGGTTGGATGAGGCTTTGGGCAACCTGGTGTAGTGGAGGGTTTCCCTGCCCATGGCAGGGGGACTGGAACTACATGATTGAGGTCTGTTCCAATCCTAACAATTCTATGATTCTATGGTTAAACAAGTCTTTGAAAAGCTATGCAGGATGGCTGACAATGATTTCTCTGGTGGACTGATGTTCAGCTTCAGAAAATACTGTGTTTGAAAAGGAAAAAAAGAAAGAAAGAAAAGAAGTTAGCTGAGGTGAAACAAATCTCACGGTGATCCATCAAGCCTGTACATGCATGTTCACATTCTTCTAGTTGCAGACTTGCCCAGCCCAAAATATACAAATACTTATGGCAGAATCAGAAATACTCCTTTTGCTAGACATTAAGAAAACAAATGCCTGATCTAGATGAAAAAGCTTGTAAAATTTAGCCTGCTGTGAAAATTTAGCCTGTGTCTCAGATGGAACAATTTGTCTTTTAACACCACTTTCCCCTGTTTTTCCTGACATGGTAAGTGGAGGGATCCTTGGCAATCCTTGTCCTCAAGCCACGTGTCTCACAGCAGTGCATGGTTGCAGTCAGCACAACTGACTGCGCTGAGCTGTAACCACCTTGCCTCCCTCCTGTGCAGCCAAAATCACCTTCCCTTGCTATTGCTCTGAGCAGCTTACTGCAATCAGCCTGCATAGCTGTAGCCTGGGATGCTCCACTGAACCCAACTGCTATGGACATGACCAGTAACAGACATAGAGGAGAAGCATCTGCTGTATCTCCAAGCTCCAAAAATTCAAACACTTTGACTTATAAAAGAAACCAGATCACCTGTCTGGGCTGATGGAGTGTAAACCCAGTGAGTCTAAGTAGGCTGGAACACACTACATTAGAGCTTGAATAACGTGCAGTTTTCTTTTTAACTATTGTTTTTAGATAAGCAGTGTCATAATAAATAGACCTAGGGAGAAGCGCTCATTTTTCAGCTGCAGAGAAACACTCCAAATGAATGTCTCCCATTTGACAGCCCTTCTCTCGCACTCTCTTCACATACCTTCCTCCTCTCCCTCCCTTACAGCAAACTTTTTTTCCAAAATGAACATTTCTTCATTCCATTACCATTACACATCCTCCATACATGCAGGTCAAGTAGGTAGGAAGGGCTGGAAGAGACCTTTGGGCTATGGACACCAACGCCCTGCTATCGCACACACCTCTTCATAAACGTATCACGCTCCATCTCAAAAGCAGCCTGCTATTTTCTCAGTGGTCTCCGGATTGGAAACCTGCTCCAGGGCCTCCCTGCTTCGTCTAAGGGGAGCCTCTTTAATTCCAGGCTACACTGTTTTCCTCACTTGTTTTTCGTGCTAGTGTTACATTTCCGTTGTAATACCGTTTCGCCCTTGATGCATAGACATCCGAAGCCTTTTCAGACCATGTTTGTATCTGCTCTTGGTCTGCCACCTTGCTAGATTAAAAGGATGTAGGCTTTTCTTACGCGACACGTTCTCCATCCTCTTGATTTTCCAGTCTGCCCAGTAGGCCCTTCTCCCTGTCAGTCCCATTTTCAATTAAGTTTTTTGAACACGGGTGACCAGGTTTGTACTCACTATTCCAGGCAAGGTCTTGCCAGTGCCTTGTATAATGGCAGCAATACTTCCCTATCTCTGCTGCAAATGCCTCTCCTGACACATCCTAGATCACATTTGTCTTTTTCATGGCTGTCTCCAGCTGGCATGCTGAGCCCAGCTAGGGCTCCCGGCTCCTTCTCCTCCTCTGTCATTTCCAGCTGATGAGCACCTGTGAAACTTGGTAAAGCAGAAGGGTCAGCTAGACAGAGGACTGCTCCTACTGCATCTTTTTATTTAAGGCAGCTCAGAGGAAGAAAGAGGCATAAATGAGTCTGTAACAGCTGTCAGAGCAGTTGTTACTGCCAGCCAAATCCTGTGAATGCTTTCCATTCCCATTCGCTGAGCAATCCCCAAGATCAAGACCAAGCCACAAGCAGCAGCATCTCTTGAGTGCCGAACACCAGCTTGAGGAAGGTTCTCGGTGGGGGAGGAAGGAGTCGGAAAATAGCAGCAGAGTTACGCATAACCCTAAAAAGCCCTAAAACTGGTATGACGCGGAGAAGCTATTCCGATTGCTTCTTAAAAGCCTGAATGAAATAAGCTAATTTGCAATGGAGGTGGGATTTTTTTTAATCAGGCAAAGATGTGTGCACAGGTAAACAGGAGGATGACATTAACATTGCTTTGGAAAAAATACTTTTATCGATATATTAACATCACTGTCCACACTTAGGAGATACTCTAAAATGAGCAGATTTTTTTTGTATAATATTGCTTCATGTGTTGGAGAAAAGAAAGCCTGGTGACTACTTTCATTCTTTTGACGTCACTATTTCTTGTAAGATGGCTAGCCATGCCATCATTAATATCACAAGAGGATTCACGCGTGTTTATTCTGAAATGAATATAAGTTGGACTTCGTACCCAATGCCTTCAAGCCATGCTAAAACACCAGGGAGTCTATCATCTTTATACGATGTATTTTAGGATTTTTTTCCTCTCCACTCCAGCAGAAGACTGACAGTTTGTAACACAGCAGTGCAACTGCCTCATTTGCTCATTTATAGTGCTTGATAAGGGGTTGAAACACTTGATTCCCCAGAGGTCCTCTTTGGTCTTTCCCCAACGGAAAATGTCTCCCTACATTTCGATACAGCTGTGACAAATTCTTCTAAATAACAGACATCTAGCCTTTAGATAATGTCTTTCATGCAGAAGAACGTAAAAACACTTTACACAGGGCTCACACAAATTATTTCACTGCATGCCAGGCAGCTCAGAGCAGAGCCTGGAATGAGAGGCAGAGCAGCCCATTCCACGCGGCACCTTCTGCCTGTGGCCCTGTGACCCGATTCATCCCTATGCATCATTTCTTGCATCAAACGCATCCTAAATTACAGCAAAAGAATCAAGACAGAATTGTTGAAAACCCTCAAAGTTTCCCTAAGCCATACAGGACAGTCATCTAAATACATTCAAATATACTGCCAAAAATCCAGACAGCTTTTGCTCAGGAAATGAGGTAACAACTTTGACCACCACATGACGCTGACTTTTTTTTTTTTTATGCCAATAGCACTGTCTAAAATCTGGCTTTTAGTAGCAGCCATATCACCTATTCCCATTTATAGCATTATGGTGGATTGTGCACGTTATGAAGTTCTTCAAGAATAATGACAATAAAATCAAGACAATAACTTCTCCAAGCACTAGCACTGGAGTATTTTTAAAGAACAGATTTGATTGAAAGGTAAAGATCAGCTTTAAATTCCTCCACCCCTTCTTTTATGTGAATTTGAAAAGAAGGTGTAATACAGATGCTTGCCTTGATATGACATTAAAAGACAGTTTGGGTCAATATAATTACCGTAGAGCAGCAGAACTTTTTAAAAAATCCTTAAATATTTGTACTTACTGATTTTACTCTTCAGATGCATTTTAGCATTCTGGGGTAACCAGCTAAGTCCAAACCACAGATGCAGAAGTAACTACTAGACAGTCCCTCCCTTAATATGTACGCTATGCATAAAATATCACAGGTTAATCCTCCCCAAAAAAGAAAAAAATGTATTTCTGCAACAACATTTTAGAACGCAACCACGTGAGTCAAAGTGACTACCCAGAAGAGCTTCTTTGCACTTGACGGCAGGTTTATGGACATGTTGTAAATGTCAGACTACATCATTTTTAATAATAAAAAAAGACACGATAATACTGTTTCCTTGTAACTGGGACAGAAAATCATTTGGTAAGAGTAAGAACATTTATTGGTTTTGACATAAAAATTTCTTGCTGTGAGGTGGAAACGCTGCACTCCAAATACCGGAAGAAACATGAAATCTCAGGGGTTGTGTTCAGTAACTCTTGGTTCAAAAGCAGACGTGGCAGGTGCATTATTTAAGAGCTTGTCAGAGATGATCTTCTACAGCACACTACTCCAGGATTCATCTCCTGCTATGGCTGGGAAGGAGTTTCTCACGTTAATACATGGCAGAACTGGCTGGGTGCACAAGCCCACACTGCCCAACCCTCTTCAACACCACTGTGGTCACTACAAAGTGTTAATATGAGAAAAGGTCTTCAGTACTGAATGAAACTACTCCTCCCGCATACCCCATGATAAGAACAGGTTTTTGGCTGAGTTCTTCAGCACGCATTTGCTGTGAAAAATTCAAAGCAATGCTTTTCTCAGTAGCCATACTTGATGTTCTAAAGCCTGTTTTGCATGGCTGTATTCAGTGCTAATTTGATGTCACAAAGATGTAGTATATTCAATGCAAATCAGAAACAGTTGCGACCCAAGCTACTGCTTTCAATTTCCTGACTCCTGCACATACAAAAACTTGAGCATATTTTATTTAACAATTTTTTTTTCAATTTTTTTCATTTTTTTCAGAGCATAAATCCTTGAGTAGAAGCTGGTCACATCAGGCTTTCAGTAGGGATGATCACAAATAAACATGCTAGCAGGAAAACAGAAGAGGCTCAAAAGGTTAAACTGTTCAAACCAAACCAAACCAAAACAAAAAACCTCAATCCAAATGGGTTGATTAGGTCCTCTATGCCTATAGCAGTGAGCTAGTTTTTCAGCTACGTAAGTCATGGGAGCATTGTTGTCTTCGGCACAGGTAAGTTCATCTGTGCCAAGGATCTGACCTGTGTTTCTGTCTAAGATGATACTGCATACATACATAGACCTTCCTGTTTCCCTCACACACTCATCCATATTTCAGGAAGAAGGAATTTCTTGTGTTTCTGGTGCCAGAGTCAAAACAAATACAAAATCCAACTTGAACTATTCCAGTATGGACTTAAAATCCCCCATACAGGAAAAATCACAGCCGGTAAAATGCATCTTCTTTTTTTTTTTTTTTTTTTATAAAACTGAGTAGCTTAGAAAGAAATTGGAGAGAAAAATCACTTTTGGCTAAGAACAAGCAGGAAAAATGTAATTTAAAATTGCATATTTTTCCAAAATACTATTTTGATGGAAAGCGCTCCCCTTAAACGTGTCTATACTGGCCAGTCAGAAAGGATACAAAGATTAGAAAGAAACGGCTTTCCTAATGTATCATTGCAGTAAACAACTTTTGGGAGGGGAAGAAGAACACAGAGAAAGCAACTGTTGTACCTTGAATATGGAGTATGCTGTCCACATGTTTGTGGCACAAAATACATCCATAACAAAACATTTTGCACAAAGTTGTGCTATGCAGTGGTGAGAGAAACTGAAGAATGGAAAAGGAAGATGACTCTATGTATGCTTAACAGAAAAACAGAAAGTAGCTCTGTATCATCTCTCACTTGCACTGAATCCTGAAGGGGAAAAAAATTAGGATGATTACACATTTAACCACAGTAATCCTGGATTTAAGCATTTAATTCCTAGACTGTTTACAAGCCATCAATACAAACATTAATAAGCAGATATATGGCAGGCTGCTTTAAAAGTATATTACTTTGCTGTCAAAACTAGCTCTGGTACAAATTCTGGAGTATGCAATATTTCATTCTTTTTCAAGGAATGCTTGATCTTAGGGGTTTTAAGTAATCTCTTATGCCTGAAGTACTACCTACAAATATAACACACTCTGCAAACATTAAGTAGGTGGTTCCTCTTTTGCTAGCAAATGGAGTACACCCTAGCCTTTTAAATTTTTGAATGTCTTCGAAAATAAAAGGTGTCTCCTACATAATATTAGTAACAGGTAAATTATATCTCTTCAGACAAGAGTAACAATTAACAGAAAGCATCTGTACTCTGTTTACCTTTATGAAGCGTTATTGTACTGAGTAATATAGAACCTCAATACCAGTGAGAACTTAAATTATTCTGGGGGACATCTGGAAAACACCATCAACTCTAAGGAAACTGATAACTGAGGTAAACTTTCCTCTACGCGCTCCTCCATCAATAAGTATTACCCGTTCACTCACGGTACAGGTAAATGGTCTCACCAGCTTACACCTTGCTTTGGCTTTTCAAAAATCAAAAAAAATTCTCAGCCTGGGTCCACATACCAGCAGTCACCACAGGCTGGCACGTCATAGCAGGACAGGCTAACGTGCCTGGAAATTTCCAACATGCACACAGTCACTTTTCAGAAATGGGCTACGAGAGAAAGATTTAATTTCAAGTTCCCCTTGGATTTTTTTCCATTTCCATTTCTCCCGTTATGAATAGCAGGACCCCTCCCATCCCCACCCCTCAGCACCCAATAGTGTACAAATTAATTTCCCCTAGTTCACTTTAACCTGTGTCTTATCTCAACAGAAGCTGGGTTAAATTCTTGATCTAAACCCAACTGTAGTGAAGAGAAGCCCTTCCCATAGGCATGGGAAAGCTCATGGATGGAGAAATCCAGGTGTGACACTACAGCGCAACACGACACCTCGTGTCCTGCTGAGCTCCACATACTTCAGCAGGCATGGGAGCAGGAAACATCCCCAGGTTCACTCTCTCCAAGGTATGGGATAACATAAAGCTTTGTATCAGACAGTAAATGACACAAACGGGATGTGGCAAACTCCCAGGTGACATGGCCAAAGTCTCGTGGCTGATGCCTCCACAGTTCAGAATCACTGCAGTCAGGTAACCTGGGAAACTACAAATTGATTGATTTTGCTAGCTCAGAGAAATTTTGTGAAACTCTACGTTGCCTCTCAGTGACAAAAGCACGCAGCATCTGCAGCGGCATGCTCCGTGACTGAATGCCTGTTGTCCTTACAGATAGCATTCCGCACACAGAACTGAGATTATCACACACAAAAAGAGCGAGGGAGGGGGAAAAATAAAAATAAAATAAAAAAAAAAAAGAAAAATGCATCTTAGAAGTTACTTATGTTTAATGCTTAAAAGTCTGAATGCACAAACAATAATCTACCATTATAGAAGTACTGGTGGTCAATACAATGCATTAGAACTATGTACAATGACACAGTTTAGTATCAAAATTTTTCTACAATGTAGAGTATTACGAAACTGTTAATGACATCAAACACTAAGCACTTAAGACACCATTTTTTGCTACCACATTTGGAACTTCAATGAACAGTCCATTTTAACTTGCAGCATCAATCCATTTCTAGTATGAAATTAAGTAATTTTCTACTTATACAATAAGATTTATCTACACGGGTCTTTTGATTTTGATCCATAGCAGCAAAGGCACTGTACATCAGCAGATCCACAGACTTAAAGATTCTTTTTTAAAGCATTCAAAAAAAAAGTCACAGATCATAGTTTAACAGCAACAACAACAACATAAAAAGATAACACGTTGTCTCTGGCACAATGGCTCAGTCTGCGTCCGGTTTAGAGACATCCAATCAAGACCTGGATTGAACTGCTGGCGAACAAAACAAGTCCTTATCCCAATGAGAATCCATTCCTTTTTGTATGTTGGAATGAGTACTCTTGTACATCCTACCTCGGAGGTCATTGCTTTTGTAGTTTGTATATTGGTAGGCATCCATTCTTATTTCAGTGCAGTTTCCAAAGAACATATCAAATATTTTTCATAATCTCTTGTAATTGAAAAATTGCCCAAAGACACATATCCCCATTTTCAAGGAAACATTGCAAAAGTTTCCAGAAGTAACAAAGGTGATTCTTTGAGGCAACTTATTGTACTCTCTACAATATAACAAAGAGAGGTGTTTATATTAAAAAACCTAGCTTGACACCAAAATGCTTTATGTTTATCAACAGAAAAGCATTGAGAACAAATCTGTACACAAGATGCTATATTAACATTGCAAATATATAAATTAGCACATTCTTACTTAAAGTGAATTTAATTTAGATGTGAACTGAATTTGCCATTTATCACAGGCATGTAGATTACTGGCTACAGTTTGCAATTTCCTAGGTTTCCAAGACTGTCTAAAATAGTTAAGATACAGCATCTTCCCACCAAATAATTATACTGTAATAACACTTAAGAGGTCTCATCCAAGAACAGGACTAAAAAATATAACAAAGTTTATTCTTTTTAAATAGAAACTACAAGTCTATTTAGTGTAACTTTAACTATCTCCTGAACATCCTTCTCCAAGATCCCCAATTCATTCATCTGCAAAAACACAAAGTATACAATGCACCTTTCAAACTAAAGCCGGGCCAGACAGCTTTATTTAGTCAGTTCATTGTTAGAAAGCCTTCTTTAAACAAAATAAATACATTACAGCTATAATACATAATTAAAGAGTCAAGTTCACTGTTAAGTAGGCTTATTCCATCTTCTTCCAAGCAGATATCTGACAATTTGGTATCACAAGTTCTTAATGAGCATTCACAAATCAATAGCAAGTTAGGAAGGTAAAAATAAATCCCACAACTGTGATGAGTATTTAAGTTCTCAGTTTAGAAAGAAAAAAAAAGAAAAAAAGAATATACAGCAAAGTGCTAGGAGAAGGAGTTCTGTCTGCATTCAGATTTGTCTCTAATAAATAACTTCATAGACTGTAGCTTTCTTGTCCCCAGAGCCAGTGACTATGTATTTGTCATCCACAGAGATATCACAGCTAAGCACAGATGAGGATTCTTTGGACTACAAGAAAGAAAAAAAAATAAAATAAAAATTGTAGCAATCCTTCCATCCGGAAAGGCTTGAAGATTAATTGGAAGAGTTTATGGAAAGGAAATAAACCAAAAAAAAGCTCATTTAAACATCAGTACCATAGTAGCAGCTTTTGTTACAAGACTGTTTCTCCAAACTTGTTCCACCTAAAGCACTATGGCAACAAAAAACAGCAGCAGAAAGAGAAGTGATTGTTACACACCTAGAGATAATCTATCAATCAAAGAAAAAGCAGCAGTCCTTTCTATACACTTTACAAGCAATGAGCATTTATTAATATATCATTGATTAGCTTTCGCATAAAAATGAATGAAAAGCCATCTTCTTCTTGCCTCTGGTTGTAAACCAGAAATCCGTACGGAAAAGCACTCCAAAGCCCTACTCACCCACAGGTATGAAACAAAGAGACTCTACAGAAGTAACTGTCCCTCCTCTCACTATTTCTCCAACACAGAAGACAAAAGCCTTGCACAAAGGAACTTACATTACCAGGGAGGCTGCAAATACGAAAAGATAATGTGGTGGAATAGGATGCCAAGAGTGTACAGCAGGTGAATGGAGATAGGATACACCAGGATGCAGCAGCTCTCTCTCCTAGCTTTTCTGTCTTTGCTGAGATGATGCGCATGTATTGTCGCATTTCACTTGCTGTTTTAGTCCATGTTTTCTTTACATAACATACATCCACATCCTTTTCTGCCTGTCACTGCAAGAGCTAAACGCTTCCCAATCATGCTAAGTTTTTGCCAAGAAACCTCTGCTACACTGCACAGAAGTTTCTTCCTCTACCCCTCAATTAAGAAAGCTGCACTGGCGTTTTAACATGACTTTGAAGGGGGATGCCTTCTTGTTAGGATGATTTGGGTTATCTTGGGAGCTAGTTCTGGAGCTCAATAGCCTTCACTAAGAAAACTCAGACCTCAGCTCTCTCATGTCAAGGCAAACTGTGCTGTCCCCAAAGGCAGAGACATAACAGGTATCAGCCCAGGTGAGACTTGACTATTAAAACCAAAACACCAGTTAACTTCACTCAAAAAATTCCCAGCCTAGAGGTACCTGTAGGTGAAAAGTGAAGGACATGCCAAAAATCCCACTTTTCTTTAGTGGCACTGAAGAGCTGTTAAAATTGGGCACAGAGGGATTAAAGACTATAGAAACTTTACAACTTCCAGTTACACTCCACAGGGCTCCTCCATAAGGATACAGTCTTCGGCTCAGGAGTCTGCCTGTCCAATCCACTGCCTTTATGCATCTCACCCAGGAAAAACACACATTTTGATTATGACTTTCCCTGTTTCAGCTACATTTTAAACATTCAGCGAATGCTCATCTTGCAACATGACTTGGGTACTGTATTACAGCAATACGCACAAGAAGGTAAGAAAGAAGGGTATTAAAAACAATTTCAGATTACAGGGCTACTTTATTGCAAGGCTTAAATTACTTAAATGTTAGAAAGGACAAAAGTGTACCTCTCTTTAATTACAGACAAAGTCTTAAAGGAACATAGTAATTAGCCAAGAATTTCCATTTAAAAACTCCTTAAGCTAATGACAGACCCCAAGATGTGCAGCTCTACTGCACTGTAATGTATGTGGAAAATAGCTTTTAGGAGGTTATTACCTGGAATATACTGGCTCCATAAGGTGTTCTCCAGGCATTAAGAAGATTATCTTTTCCAGTGCTTACAAACCACTTGCCTGCAACAGATTGTTTAAATGTTATTGTTGCATTCTGTTTTCAAGGAATACACCCCAAGAAACAGATTAATCATAAAAACAATGCATTCACACATCAATGAAAAACACATCCAAAGAACAGTCACATTTTCACCTGGTTGCACTATGATGTTCGATCACAACATAAGCAGTTCATGCAAAAAAGCAATCACACAGAATTTAAGAAATAATTTTAATACTTCAGTGTAACATTTGATTTTAGCTATACCTCTACGTTCATATAAACATAATCTTGAACAAATTTCTCAGGAGGGAAAACGCTGGCATAGAAAGACTTGCTTACCACAGTGAGCAAATTTGAGTGACAACACACAGCTCTCATGAAGATGCAGCTGATACTTGTCCGGCTTAGTAACATGCAGTACCTCGACGTTACTGTTCTCCATTCCTACTGCCAACCACTCACCAGTTGGACAATAGCCCAGTGAGAAGATCTGAAATTAGCACAACACATGTTTCAATCAGTAAACGAACGAGTCTAAGGTATCCAGAACTGACTCTTGCTACGCTGTTAACACTATGCAAAAAACACATTTTGGTCTACTACAGTTTTAAAAACATGATAATCCAATTACTATAGTAATCAAGATAAATCAGTTCATGTAAACAAAGCTCAGTTAAAATGGTAATAGTAAAGCACTGAATCAGGTTATAAAAGCTAACGTCCTAGCTTATCTGACAGCACTTAAAAATATTTTTGTAAAATATTTTTGAATAAGAATCTACAGAAACGGGAACACATTGCATGCAGGAACACTTTAATCTGGCAATTTTTTTAGGAAAAGGATTCTCCACTACTCTCGTGGGAGAAGTACTAATCTGTCAAATAGTCATAATCCAGACAGATGTTTAGCAGCCACATCAGAAAAAAAAAAAAAGTGTGTGAGACTAAGTGAAAAATTCTTTGGAGTTCTCTTTAAGCCTGCTTTTTTTTTTTTTCTCTTAAAAAAAACCCAAAATCGAAAGTGCTTGGTTTAGAAAACCATGATAGATTTTTCTTAACATGCCAGAGCTTCTCAGATTGAACCTGTGATGTGAAGTCATGTTGCTGTAGCTGTCTCCCTTCTCTGAGATCCCAGGATCTGACTGTATTGTCCAAGCCTCCCGTCCATAGTTTGGTGCCATCATTAGAAATGTCAATACAGCTCGCTCCATCCGTGTGGCCCTGAAATTGCCTGAAAATATTGAAAGAAGATATGCACGTTCTCACATGGGAATGAGTTGGTTCTGAGCATGTATACAAAATACCTCTTTTTTTCTTCCAGTCCCTGACATGCAGCCATTAAAGACAACTGTAACGTAGATTCCAATAGCAATCTGAGACTAATACAAACTCTGAGACAACCACGTGAGTTCATGATGAAGTGATGAAGCAATCAGGCCAGACAGCCAAGTGCTAATTTGATTTCAAAAAGCACACTTTGTGAGTCAGATGCTCTGGGGATCTTTGCTGCTGACTGCGTGATACCCACTATTTGACTGAAAATACCCTACTCCTCCCAAAGGATCGTGAAAATATACTTAGTTTAAGAAGAATCTACAGGTCACCAACAAAGGTAGGAAAAAAAGAGCAGTCTAAATGGGAACGTCAGGGAATAAAAGCCTGCCTTTACATGCAGTACTGACACATTGCATATAACAACATACATACAGTGCAGTGCTCAGAGAAACTCTGCATGACTGGCTCTTAGCTTACTGTACCTTAGTGTTGAGCAGCAAACCCATACTCCTAAGATGCTAAGTTTGCAATGCAGTAATTTACACACATCTTTACCCAGGACATGTTTGCTGGAGAACTGATTAAAGAGATTGGAGCGTGAGCACAGCATATTGCACGGAAACAAAGAAAACCATCTGTTCAAAGAACCTACAGCAGTGTCAACACCAGCTGATCTTAGGAAATTATAGTTATGGGCTGCTCAACAGGCCTGGAATTATGAAACTCTCAAAACCTATAAACAATTATACAGACTTTCGTCAAAGTATTACCACAGCTATTGCCTAGCAATGAAATAATAGAAGCAGCTCTGCAGACACGACGGAGAAAATAGCATGTGTACGCAAAAGAGCACGTAAGGCTGCGTCTAATTAATTCTTCACAATCTGATGATCCAGTTCTGTCGACCTACCTTACTAAAGTCTGGTTATGCAGATCCCACACTGCAATGTTCCCGTCGCTACAGCAAGAGAAGCAAACCTTGGAATCCGGGCTGATAGCTAGGGCATAGCACGCCGGAGCAGAAGATGTCAGCTCTGCTTTGATGCGAGGAGTTGGAGCTGCCAGGTCCCAAATGGATAACGTGCTGGCTTCCCCACCAACTATCAGGGTGCGGCCGTCGGGGAGCAATCTGCAGGAACGGATGTAGTTATCTCTGTTCTGTGGAGACAGAAGCCATCAAGAGATTACTCATGAGGAAAGGAAAACGGCATTAACATGAGAGCAGAAATCCATAAAAGTATTGTATTCCCTCCTGGTTTTAATGAGCCATTTATACTTATGACAATGATAAAGTGTATTAATGCCAGAAAATTACATGACATTAGGGAAGTACTTAAACTTGATCTACAAAATTCAGTAGTGAGAGATATTTAATCTTAATTAGCATCAAAATGCAAAGACCTGAACCCAGCCCAAAACAATTCAAGATAGCTGTATTCGACAGTTTGTGTAGAAAGTTACATTTTCATACTCTGTTTATTTCAACACATTAACCTCTCAGCATGGGGGAATACCAAATTCCCTGCACGCTCCCCCTGCTCTGTTCCAGTGAGACTTGCTGCCACCATCTAGGAGATGTCAGAGGAAAATATTTGGGCAATTTTCTTCATTTGTGTAGCAACTTGTGTAGCAATTCATTATATGTCTACATGTGCTGCAGTTTTCATTTTACTGCCTCTGTAACAAGAAGCAACATCTTACCAAGAACTGGTAAATGACACGAGAAAAGCTGCTAACAATGGTTCATCTTGTTAGCACATTCAAATAATTTGTGAATAACACTCAGGGATATTTTTAATTGTCACATTAAGACAAGCACAATGCATTCACACACATACACAGACACAAAATACGTGACACAACCTTCAAATATTCTCGGAGAAAACAGCTGCAAGACAGCCATTTTCAGCATGATAGGCTATCAAGCTTTAAGATTGCCAACAAATGTCAAAGTTTATAAACAATATTTGCTGTGCTGTCTTTGATCTTTCCCCCTACCAATACAATTTTAGGATATTAAAGATGTTTTGATTCATTGGGGGCGAAAAAACGCAAGCACAACATGGAACATACTTCAAACTCAGTTCTAAAGGAAACAACCGAACTACAAATGAGATGTCAAGCTTTGATACCAATAACAGAACTCAAGTAGCCCTGTTGTTTGTACCTTAACGGTATCATTTCAATCTTAACACAACCTGCTGTCTTCTTCCACTGTTGTACACTGCTGTCCACCTACCAGGCAGTCCAGCTGAGAGACGGGGCTCTTGTTGCCAGGGTGGCTGATGTCCCAGACTTTGACGCACCCCTTCCCACCTGTGTACACGTGTCTCGTGGGGTTACTGATGGTAACTGCACACACAACTTCTCCATGGTTCAGAGTGTTGATCTGACGGGCATGGCGAGGGATCCCCGGACCGATGAGGGCATCAGGAGGGAAAGGAACCGGCTGCATCTGACCATCTGCACTTACATGAAATGAGTATGCTCTGAGGGGAAAAAAAAGATGCAGGGGGGTGATTTAAGAAGTTTTCCTTCAAGCCTGTTTAAGAAAACAGAATTAAAGGTGTGTTTCCAGTGCAGACATTCTGATTATGCATGCAGCTCCTTGTGCAATCTTTTTAGCCACGTGAAGAGAAATTTTGTATTTATCTATATAGCATGGCCCTCAAAGCATAAACTTAGGGACTCTTCTTTTAATCTGGAAAGACAAGCACCATCTACCAATTGAATCAGCTTTTACAACTCATGCAATGATGATTTCTGGCCCAAGAGAGGATACACAGACACTACTCTTGAACTTGGGGCACAGGAAGACCACCGTATGCAGAGAGGGAAGGAAGGTGGGGTCAGAGTCCCTTGGAAGACAGAAATCGTTGGCCGGTTGCTGCAGAGCATGGCGGGTAGCTGAGCGCCAGGGGACATATAGTTGCTCCCTTACTGACTTTAATGTGCAAATTTCAGCTGGACTGCTGCCAGGCTGCCCTGAATGCACCACGGGTCCCATGACCCTTGAGCGAGAACTGCCCAGCACTGTATCTCAGAGTGCAGTGAAACCCCCACCATCAAGAAGTCCTCAAGGCACAGTTGCTGACATTTGACGTGACAGACCAGCAAAAAGGCATTGGAACTTTTTTTCCTTCTTTTGGACTTGCTGTCTTTCTTTCCCCCTCCCTGCCATGCTTTTTTTTTGTGTGTGCGTGTGTGTGTGTTTGGACCTGACACAACAACTACAAATCCCAATTTCTCTTGCCAGAATCAGGGCTCTCACTGAGAAAGAATGTGTTGTGTGACTGCCAGTTATGCCACCTGTGAATAACCTATCAACAGCTTCATCTCAAAATATTTTCCAGGAAGAACAGTTAGGCTGTGAAATTGTCTTGTTCTGAGATGCTACCTGACACATCACATCTATTACAAGAGCACAAACTCTGTAAGAGGGTTCACCTACACGCACCAAGGTATGCTTAAACAGAAGGCTTTAATTTCCTTAGAGCTAAAAAATCGTCACAGTACTGATGAAAAGTCCATTGTCAATATGTTGGGATGAGACGAGGTTACAAAAAATCATTTTGGTGGAATACTTAGGAAGATCACTTCCTTAACTGTTGCTTCAAAGTCACTGAAGAAGGCAGACTTCAGAATTCGACTACTGAATTTGTTATTTAAGATTCATAGTACATTAACAGTAGAACAATAATTTTCAGTGGGACAAAATGCAACCACATTTTCACCTTCCTGCCCTATTCTCAGAGCTTTACACACTCTTCTCAACCTGCGCTCTGTTTCTTGTTCTGGCAGGTCTGAGTGCCAGATCATCTCATCATTCTCTACTTTTTGACATTAAACACATTCAGGAAAGGGTAGGACAGACTTCTGTGGTTGTAAGAAGCAGCAAACTGACTATATGAATAGATCAGGGTTCGATTACCACCACAGAAATCTGAAATATCTTCCTCGTTATCTCCCTAATTACTGTTTGCTGCAGTAAGGTACTGGAAAATGCAGCTGATGGTCACCTGAAATCTCTAACTAAACAAGTGGAACTTCATTATCATCTTTTCTGATTTTTGTATGCAGTCACTCTCTGCAGGGCCATGTTGAGCACTGAGTGTAGGATACTTCTATCAGTCAACGCAATTTTTAGCATGCTTATGAAGTACACAGGGAATATATTTAACAATTACAGAAGTAAAGCTTAGATCTGGAGTCATCTGTGACTACATTATTCTCACTCTATTCAATACTCCATACCAGCACGTGTGATTAAACTGTTGCTTTCTTACTTGGTTTGGTTTTGTGGTGGTTGAGTGTTTTGAGTTTTTTTCACTCTGAGAACTAACACTGCATGTAGCTTATTTCGAATACTCTAAATATCTTACAAATATCCAACACTATAAACACCTGGCAAGCACTTTTTTCTTCTTTTCACATTCGCTACGTTTTCTATTTATATATTGTACAATCCTCAGCATTTTGATGTATCTCCGAAGTGAAAAGAGAGTTATTAGGGGCCAGATCCCTGATGTGCCACATGCTGCCTGCTCCATTTCAACAGACACTCAACAGCGCAGAGAATTTACACAACTTTCACTCTAAGGGAAAGGAAGAGTAAATGAGAAAGCAACAATCCTGAATGACAGCTGTGAAAAGTACCGCACTTAAGATGAAGAAAAATCAATGCAATCATGCTAAAACAACCACAGATTTCAAAGGTTTCAGGCCCTACAGCAGACAAATGACAGATGTATTTACATGTCTAAAACAGTCACCAGTAAGGCAACAACATTCAAAAACCTTGGAGATGCACCAGAATTGAACAAGTTTGATTCCAGTTTGCCTCGCGTTGTATTGCCCCCATCTCTAACAGGAGCAAGTTGTGAGCAGGGAATTCTCAACACCTCTGGTGTTGCCATTTCTCAGATCATGCTAAGTAAGTCCTGGGAGAGCTGGTCGCCCTTTATTCCGGGTGACCAACTCCACCAGGGATGAACTTGAACCCAGCGAACATTTAAACACTACGCCAAGACGTTTCTAAGTGCCTGCTGCATACATAGGATGAAGATCTGTGCCCTACAGAATTTTTAAAGCAAGCAGTTGGTCCAGGAGCTGCTGCACACCAATTTTCATACTTGCTTTATGCGGCCACCTAACGGGACAGCGCAACGAGTAGAAAAGTAAACTTGTGGTGACCACCAGCATGTGATGTCTGAGAGTGCTGGACATGGTTTATGATTTGTGTGACACACATGTACAAGAGGAGTTATAGGCACTAGGATGGATCGCTTGTCACCATGGTATGTTATTAACCCTGTGTGTCTGCAAGCTCACTGGCATGTAAGCATATGCATTTACTCACATGCATCTACGTGTGTGACTACACCTCAACTCGTCCTCCACAAACACATTTATACATACGAGAGCAAGAGAAGGACTGGCACAAACACCTCCTGCCCTCCAAACTCTCCAGTATTAGCTGGTCACAGTTTCTCACAAGTGTCATGCAAGAAGTGGAACTGGAGGACCCTTACATAATATCTGGATCAATATGGTTTGCATCGCTGTTTTATTTTTTCCCCTCTCTAACTCAAGAGGGCTGTGAGCAGAGAGTTCTTCATATCCGTGTAATTCTTTTTCTGAGGCTCACAACAAGCAAAGCCTGGTAGAGCAGGTCACCTTTTACAGTCAGTTCCATCAAGGATGAATTTGAACATTATGATATAATAATTCTTTCCAGTATTTTCAATCAAACAAAACATTTCAGTGTTCCTTACTCTGCACACTGCTGTTTATAGCAGTCGATAAGGTTGCAAGTAATTGCAAGGCTTTTGTGAACAAAGAAATCATTTTTTTAAACTGAGAAACAGAGTACAGTGGAGATGGAAAGTCGAGATCCCTTTCCAGTTTACATTTCCATATAAGACCAACCAGTCGGATTCAGCACGTAACATCTCAAAGTTCATCTCCTTTTCCATTTATTTCTGTCTCCTTTACTCTGTATCACCCAGTCCTTGTCACCTCTTATTAGTCTTCAAAACAAATTTACAAATGCAACTTTAACATCAAACAGTGTTTCTTTCTCCTGCCCTTGCCAAATAGCTATACTTATTTTTATTCGCACAACAGTTTTTGGTAGCTAAGGGGAATTCCAACTGGCAAGGGAACACGACTTCAACAGATGATTGACTTTTAAAGTCGAATGTTTGATACTCACGGTTTTCCTCCTGGGATGCCTGTGAGGTTGGGAGGGATGCCTGGGACTCGCATGTGATGATGTGGATCAAAACCAACCTAGAGTTTTCCCCAAGCAAAATGAAAAGGTGTATTAAATATGGAGTTAGGCAAAGGAAGACTGTTTAACTCATGTTCTCCATAGCAATACTCCTCAAATTACAAAGAGACTGAATTAGATTTAACCCCTCAGGTCTTACATTTAATATAAACCGCTCTCAACACTGAACGCACTAACGGCAAACACTCACCACCGGAGATCTCCCATACGCTGCCGCTGCTGCTGCTGCTGCAGCTGCTGCACTCATTTGAGGAGAAATATTGTGTAGACCCGCGTAGGCAGCTCCAGGGCTGGTCAGCTCCCCATTCATGCCAGCATGTGGCACGATCCCAAACGGAGTAGGATAAGGACACGGCACTGCCATAGGTGTCCTTAAACCTGAAGCTATCAAGGAGAAAAAAAGAGAGAAGTCACACAGTCAGCCCAGACTCATCAGATGAAATATAAGTTTGGCAAACAGTAAAATAAAAACAAATAAATAAATAAACATATATATATATATACGCACTGTATTAAAGTGCAGAAGAACCAGCTCAGCATCCAGTTAAAGCAGCTGTAATATACTACCTCGTCACTCTAGACTTAAAGTGAGCCTGGCTCAGGACAAATGGCCACCGTTTAAAACCACTGAAATATACGGACACTAACCTAGCGGGTCCACACCTGGGGGTTTGCCGGGCACTGGCCTCAGTCCGGGAGTAGAGTTGCTGCCTGGAGTTGGGGCATCAGTCCTTGGAGTTGGGGTATTTGATTTAGACACAGGAGTGGTAGATTTCTCATTCTAGTCACCAAAAAAGAAAAAGGGAAGATAGTTATTTTACGTTTTTAGCTAGTGGTTGGAAAGACAGCAGAGTGTGTGTGATTAGTGATATTTAGCTTTTGGGTTTGAGTTTCGACAGTCCCTAGTGATGAAGAGAAGCTGCAGAGACACTGAAAAAGACAGAATGGCTTTGGGAATTAACTACAGCCTTCACAGCTTTCCTCATCAGGGGCATCTGTATGATTCAGAATGAGGTCAATGACAGAAAATCATTGCTCTCTGACAATTACATTGGCAGCACATGCGAAACCTGTCGGTGGTCTCACTCTGCTTATGGTGGACCTGCTCCCACTACAATTATGAGTTTCTGTGAGAGGCCACTGCCAGGTGGACAAAAATTGCAGAAAAAAAAACCCACAAGTGATCAACAACTCATGCCCAAAGGTGGTGAGGGAAACAGAATACGGAGACAGTGATGGGTACAAAGTCAGGAACTGTGCAGTGCCACTCTTGTGACAAACTTGTTCATCAGACAATCCACTGACTCCTGGGTCTGAACCTATCATTCTGTCACCTTTCCTGAGCACTACATTCACTTTAAGCTTTCTCTATATTTATTTTATTTCTTTAAATAATCGCGTACCCTGACCTGTGAAGAACTGAGAGGAGAGTTACTGTGCAGCTCAGGAAGGTGATTAACTGTGGTCACAAACAGGAAAGGAAAGAACACTCCCGACTTGCAGGCAGCTCTTTTTTTGCATTGTGATTTGCGATGCAAGTCAAGGAAGGTTCTTGTAAATGACAGATTACTTTTTAGATAGAAAATAAAAATTATTGTTGTTGTATATGGCCTGGTAATTCAAACAAAGCTAACAACCAAATCACATCCAAGCGGGGAACTGAATTTGCTATAAACCACAGTACAGGAAAACAGCTCAAGGAACCCCTGTGTACTTTTATTTACTCTCAGAATGACAGTTTTTCATATGGGGGAGGAGAAAAACATCTCTCAGCACAGCACATCTATTATCTACCTACACCACCAGTGAAAATAACCTCTCCTATCCCAAAAAAAGGCTGTGGACTTTCTCCTTACCATTTTATTAAATTCCCTTGAAGAGATAAATTAAACAAATTTTAAATTGATGCTTCACAGTTCTTTACTGATAGCTGTGGAAATTCAAACTGTGTCCAGACAGAAATCCAGTAAGCATGTGTTTCAGCATATGATCATGGGTCAGGAGCATTCTGAAGCACTTACAAGGCTAAGTTCTTTGGATTTGGAGGAAGGAGTACTGCTAGAGGATGCAATAGATGCCGGACTAATTGGTGCATCTTTCTTCAGCAGCCGAGTCTTGTCCAAGCCATTTTCCCGTGGAGAGTGTGCTGGGCTTCCCCGGGGAGAGGAAGGGTCCTAAACATCAGCAACATGGGTTAGTATAAAAACTTCATACTAGCCACTAGTGCTTGTCTTGATTAATTCCCACTTTGGAATGAAAATCTGTCACAAAAAATGACATCTTCCTTCAGTTCTTAATTGATTTAGCTGATAAAATTGTGAAATTGAGAGGGATAATGAAAGACTTTTTTTTTTTTTTTTTTAAGAGAGTCCTAAAAGTTCATGCTATTAACCATGAAAAAAATGTTACAAATCTGTGGATATTTGAACAGGCAAGCAAATCTCATTTGTCAGGTGACAGATTGAAAAGGTTTGAGGCACTTGGCAGACCTGATAAAAGTTCACATATGAAGTCATGGCCGTGTGAAAGAAAACACAGACACTGTTATGAGCTGTATCCTATCTGCTGTGCTGGGCTGGCTTCAAATATCTCAAGCACACTTTTGGTTCATACAAGAAACAAAAAGGTCCTTTGAAGAAATAAATGTTACAGATCTGATTCACATTCTAAAGAAACACAACCTAACTGGATTCCCTCAGGCATTTCAAGCTCCTTTATAAAGGCAAAGGCTGCAATCTTGCTCATATACCAAATACACACAGAAGACAACCTGAATCACTGAAGACAACCCTCCCACCACAACTGTAAGGCAGAAAAAACACCATTGTGTATACCTCATTGGAAACATCAACTACCAAGTTGTCATCGCTCTTTTCACCATCACTGTCCTGTAATGACAGATCACAATGTGTTAAATACATCTATGCGATGTTCCAGTGTCTCTTAAGTACTGAGAAAAAACAAATCAATTTAAACGCGAGGCTGCTCACAACTATGCAACACAGCAATTACTTTTACTAAGTTTTATATGGTGATACAACTATAGTATTTAGGTCACTTATAGGGCTTCTGCTTAACAGGTTGCCCCAGCTATAGCATTCTGCCCAGTTTTCACATTGGTGAACAAGGATACAGGATGAAAATCCTCGTCCAAAGTTGAACGGTACTGGGAAGTGGAGCCAGGCTAGACTCCAGACCTACCACGTCTCAACCTAACTAATGCTCAGTCCTCTTGTCACACGCCTTCCAGGTGCTCTGTATTTATATTGTTAAAAACACTATCAATGTTACACACCGAAGCCTTCCACCCAGCACAGATGTTAGAGGCAGGCAGTAAGAACCTGTTAAAAATTTGACTCTCAATTTTTAACAGGAGTCAGGTGAAATTACAGAGCAAGACTTAAGTTCAACAATGCACAATGCAGACAATCTACTCACGTAACGAGCTGCTATTTCCTTCTCTTCTGTCTTCTGTTTTTTACTATCTGAAGAATAATCTGTTGAATTTCTGTGCTTTTCTGCTGTTCTGAAACTGGCTGAGGGAGATACAGAAGAGCTCTGCAGTCAGAAAAGAGATGAAGAAAACATCGTTGAATCATTTAGGTTGGAAAAGACCTCGAAGATCATCGAGTCCAATCATAAACCTAACACTGCCAAGTCCACCACTAAGCCAAGTCCCTAAGCACCACATCTACATGTCTTTTGAATACCTTCAGGGATGGTGACTCAACCACTTCCCTGGGCAGCCTGTTCCAATGCTTGACAACCCTTTTGGTGAAGACTTTTTTCCTAATATCCAATCTAAACCTCCCCTGGTGCAACTTGAGGCCATTTCCACTTGTCCTATCGCTTGTTACTTGGGAAAAGAGACTGACACCCACCTCACTACAACACCCTTTCAGGTAGTTGCAGAGAACCGTAAGGTCTCCCTTGAGCCTTCCCTCTTCTCCAGGCTAAACAAACCCAGTTCCCTCAGCGGCTCCTCTAGACCCTTCACCAACTTCGTTGCTCTTCTATGGACACGCTTCAGCACTTCAATGTCTTTGTCGTAGTAAGGAGCCCAAAACTGAACACAGCATTTGAGGAGCAGCCTCACCAGTGCTGAGTACAAGAGGATGATCATTTCTCTGGCCCTGCTGGCTGCTCTATTTCTGATACAAGCCATTGGCCTTCTTGGCTGCCTGGGCACACTGTTGGGTCATATTCAGCTGGCCATTGACCAACAACCCCAGGTCCTTTTCCACCAGGCAGCTTTCCAGCAACTCTTCCCCAAGCCTGTCGCGTTGCATGTGGTTGTTGTGACCCAAGTGCAGGACCCAGCACTGAGCCTTGTTGAATCTCATACAATTGGCCTTGGCCCATCAATCTAGCCTGTCCAGATCTCTCTGTGGAGCCCTCCTACCTTCAAGTAGATAAATGCTCCTGCCAAACTTGGTGTCATCTGCAAACTTTCTGAGGGTGCACTCGATTCCCTCAGCCAGATCATTGACAAAGATATTAAACAGAACTGGCCCCAAAACTGACACCTGGGGAACACCACTTCCAACTGGGCACCAACTGGATTTAACTCCATTCACCACAACTCTCTGGGCCCGGCCATCCAGCCAGTTCTTTACCCAGCGAATCGTACACCCATCCAACTCACAAGTGGGTAGTTTCTCCAGGAGAATCTGTGGGAAATGGTGTCAAAGGCTGTACAAAAGTCTAGGTAGACAATACCCACAGCCTTTCCCTCATTCACTAAGTGGGTCACTTTGTCATAGAAGGAGATCAGGTTAGACAAGCAAGACCTACCTTTTGTAAACCCATGACTGGGCCTGATCAGCTATTGTCTTGTACATGCCATGTGATGGCACTCAAGATGATCTGCTCCATAGCCTTCCCTGACACCAAGATCAGACTGACAGGCCTGTATTTCCCCTGATCCTTCTTTTGACCCTTCTTGTAGATGGGTGTCACTTCTGCTAACTTCCAGTCAACTGGGACCTCCCCAGTTAGCCTGGACTGCTGATAAATGACGGAAAGTGACTTGGTGAGCACTTCTGCCAGCTCCCTCAGTACCCTTGTGTGGCTCCCATCCAGCCCCATAGACTTGTGTGTGTTCAAGCGGTGTAGCAGCTCACTAACCACCTTCCCTGATTATGGGGGCTTCAGTCTGCTCCCCGTCTCTGTCTTCCACTCAGAGGGCTGGTACCCAGGGAACTGGTCTTACTATTAAAGACTGAGGCAAAGAAGGCATTAAGTACCTCAGCCTTTCCTCATCTTTTATCACTATGTTTCCCCTCATCCAATAAAGGATGGAGATTCTCCTTAGCCCTCCTTTTATTGCTAATGTATTTACAGAAAATTTTTTTATTGTCTTTCACAGTAGTAACCAGATTAAGTTCTAGTTGGGTCTTGGCCCTTCTAATTTTCTTCCTGCATGACCTCATGACATCTTTGTAGTCCTCCTGACTTGCCTGCCCCTTCTTCCAAACGTCATAAACTCTTCTTTTTTTCCTAAGTTCCAGTCAAAGCTCTCTGTTCAGTCAGACCAGTCTTGTTCTGGACAGCTTGTCTTTCAGCACATGGGGACAGCCCGCTCCTGCACCTTGAAGATTTCCTTCTGGAAGAATGTGCAGCCTTCCTTTGCACTTCAGGACTGCCTCACAAGGGACTCAGTCAACCAGGCTCCTAAACAGGCCAAAGTCTGCCCTCTGGAAGTCCAAGGCAGCAGTTCTGCCGAGGTCCCTTCTTCCTCCTCCAGGAATCGAAAACTACCATTTCACGATCACCATGTCCAAGACAGCCTCCAACCATCGCATCACCCGCAAGTCCTTCTCTGTTCATGAAAAACGGGTCCAGTGGGATGCCTTCCCTAGTTGACTCACTCACCAGCTGTGTTAAAAAGTTACCTTCCACACACTCCAGGAACCTCCTAGACTGTTTCCCCTCTGCTGTATTGTATTTCCAGCAGATATCTGGTAAGTTGAGTCCCTCACAAAAACAAGGGCTAGCAATTCGAAGAATTCTCTCAGCTGCTTATAGAATATTTTGTTTGCCTCTTCATCCTGGTTGGGTGGTCTTTAAGACTCCCACCAAGATATGTACCTTGTTGGCCTTCCCACTGATTCTTACCCATAAACACTGAACCCTATCGTCCACCATTAAGCTCTAGACAATCAAAACACTCCCTAACATACAGGGCTACCCCATCCCTCTCATTCCTTGCTCATTCCTTCTGAAGATTTTATACTCGTCCACTGCAGCACTCCAGTTGTGCGAGTCATCTCACCATGTTTCCGTGATGGCAACTATATCATAGTTTTTCTGCTACACAATGGCTTCCAGCTTCTCCTGTTTGTTGCCCATGCTGCATGCATTGGTGCAGAGATGCACTCCAGTTGGGCTATTGATCTCACCACCTTTTTGGGGGAGAAGCTCTAAATCCTATGTAACCATTCTCAGGTGCTTCTGCGGTTTTTAACACATCAATAACCCTCGTGTCTTTGCTGCCACATGGATCTCCATCTTCTGCCTCCACTGAGATGGTAGACCGAAGGACCTCTTAGCACACACGACATTTCTCGAATACTGGCATGCAGCCCCCAGGCTTATCTCTAGCGAGCTTGGATTTAACCCTTTCCCTCAAGTCTAGTTTAAAGTTCTTTCAATGAGCCTTGCTAACTCCTGTGCAAAGACTCTTTTCCCCCTTTGAGATAGGTGCACTCCATCCGTTGCCAGCAGGCCTGGTGTCATGTAAACCAACCCATGATCAACAAACCCAAAATTCTGCCAGTGACATCAGGCTCAGAGCCAGTCTGCTGGCTCTTCCTGTTTCTTGCATCACCATTCCCTGCAACTGGAAGGATAGAGGAGAACACTACTTGTGCTCCTGATCCCTTAACCTGTCATCCCAAAGCCCTGAAGTCTCTCTTGATTGCCCTCAGACTTCTTGTTGCAGCTTCATCACTGCCTACCTAAAAAATCAATAATGGATAATAATCTGAGGGCCGTACCAGGGTAGGAAATTTTCTCTTCACATCTTTAACTCAGGCCCCAGGAAGGCAGCAGATTTCCCTAAGAAGCAGGTTTGGTTTGCATATTCTGTTCCCTTCAGAAGGGAGTCTCCAATGACAACGACCTGTCTTATTTTCTTTACAGAAGCAGTTTTGAGGCCGACTTAACCTCAGCGACACCTCCAAGCTAAATGAGCCATCACCCTTGTTACTGTTCGGTTTCACTTGCAGAGCCTCATACCTATTTTGCAAGGGCAGGTGGGAAGGTGGGCTAGTCATGGAGAAGATGCTCCTGCTGCACCAGGAAGGAACTTGTCGTCATTACCCCCTATCCCCTACGTCCCCATTTTCAGCAAGATGGAGAGAGGATAGGGCATCCTCTGTATCACGTGTCCCGCCTGCCTGTTCGGCCTGTCCCAGGGAAGGCAAGGCGCGATCCCCATGGTGTGTCTCTCTCTCTCTCTCTCTCTCTCTCACTCCCTGATACTCCTCAACCTACTCATCTCCTCCTGGAGCTCTGTCACTAAGCAGAGGAGCTTCTCTCCCGTGGTGTGCTCCCTGCCGCCGCCCGGTGCTGCAGCCTGGCACCCAGGTGGCCGCATCCTCAGGTGCTCATTCAGAACAGCAGTCTATTCGTCACTATCCCTCCACACAACTTAACCCGACAATATGACTGGGAGGTGTTCTCACAGAGCGCATTTTGGGTCTTAACCCGCGATAGCTACCCAGCAAGTGTCTTGTATTAGAGGTGCGTAATGCTTTGCAAGAGACAGACACAGCCCATCAGCCGACGGATTGTTGCTGCTATCTGCAGTGTCAACAAGACCAACACAGAGCTACTTTGGACCACTTTGTGACTACTGTGCATTGGCCTGATTTTGGCTTGTTTCCTCTACAAATACGCAGGGTTAAATCAATACTCCCAGACGAGGGGGGTAAGTGTGCATATGTGTGTGTTTGCCTGTGCAAATCAAGAAGAACAAAGCGGCTCAAGGTAAGTCAGACTTCAGTAAACGTTGCAATGAAGATTTCTAGCAAAGATGCAAGCTTCTGAACAGTCTCAAAGCAGGGGAAAACACCTAAACTCGTTTCATTTTGGCTGTGCCTGTAGTCGATGGAAAAACAACGCAGTGCCTCAGTGAGTCTCTTGCCACTCTACAGCCCTCGTTTAGTAATGACCATTAAAGAGCATGCATACGGGACAGGAGAGAAAGGAAGATAATATATAATTTATGCTCTGTCATTCCAACAATTCTGCTCCACTCCTTTAAAAAAGGCAGGTGATATTTATCAATTCCTACCATATTTCCAAAGCTTGGTGGAGCCTGCATCTTTGTATACAAAAAAGGAAGTAATGAAAGATGCAGAGTTCTTTCTGGGATTGATTTTAGCAGCAGCAGCAGCAGCTTTTGGCCCTAGTTCAAGAAAGCATTTAAGCATGTGCTAAACTTTATCTCACATTGAAGTCAATGGTTGAACATACATAAGTAAAGATGTGTTCAGGCATTTTGCAGAATTGGAGCTGACAGGAATGAAGATGAAAGTAATTCTCAGTTGAAACCCTGCTGACTCCTTCCATCTCTCTGTCCTCCTTATACAAGGGGGTGGGAGGAACAACAACTGAAGAAGTCCTCGCTGGCTCTCATTCATCCAGAACTGGTTTTGGGGTTCTTCCTCCATGTGCTGTGGACAGCTGCTGTTCCGCATAAAACTACAACACAGCAGTTTGGTTTGGGGGATTTCAGTGCACACCTCCCTAGGTTTATTTTATAGCTACTACCAGGAACGCAAACCAAGAAATTAGCATTTACATTGTGCAACTTCTGTTCCATCGCTATTACTGAGTTTCTGCTTTTCCTTAACCTATTACGCCACAAGCTTCTGGTAAGGATTAAGAACACTTAACCACAGCAGTTAAGCTGTGGTTGTTGCCCAAGTCAGAGGCGAGAACACTTCTCCCTGGTGGGACACTCAGGTCCTCCTCTCCACTTATCTAAAATTTCCAATTCTTGTCAACAGCAGCTCAGATTAATGAGCGGTGGAATTTGTAAAAATCTTCCATCTTTTTGATTGGTAATTGCTAATTATCCTCTAAGTACACTGAGTGGAAATAAAAGTTTTGGAACAAAGCTAGTGCTGAACACAGCCTATGCCTTTCCCAGTTGCCTGACTGCTCCTCTCTCTCTGTCTGACAATACAGAATGGGTAGACAAGGATTTCCCATCCTGAGCAAACACATCTTAAAATATGTTCACTGATTTACCTTTAAAGCAGGTCATTAATCAACTACTACAGTAAATGACACAAACTAACAATGTTATTTTTTGCTCCGAAGAGACAACACATGTTAAGGCATTTGGAGACAGTAGCAGCAGTAGGCACAGAAGCCCTTAAAATAAAGGCCAAGTAGAAACGCAATATTAAATGAATCGATGGCTTGAAAAATGTATTTGTTTACTGCAACAATATAGCATAGTCTTTTGCAAAAGATTTTAATAGTATGCTCCTATTACATTTATATTCATTTACAATTTGGGAGGCAGCAGCTTGTAATGTGAATTCAATTCATTATTTCTCAACTTCACCCTACAGAAAGCAATTTACTTTAAAACGAAGAAAAATAATCACCAGTAAACTACAAATTAGACTGGTGTCTAAAGAATTAAAGTAAACTACTGCACTTATTTAAATAGAAATATTTATTTTCATAAATTTGAAACCATATAGTTTCATTTTTCACAATCTAGTTAGCTATGTGCTATAGATACCATTTTAATCTTTGATTTCATTGCTTAATAAAGTAATAAATTAAAGCTCCCTACTAGAATGATAAAGTAGCTAATTATCACTAGCACATAAAGGATGAGCACCACATCGGGCATTGGGGCAATGCACACTGCTTAAGGGTTTTATTGCTCCAAAGATGGATCCAACTTGATACCAATATTATAAGATCTTGTTGCGGTATCTTACCCGACATTAGCAGAAAAACAGAGACAACTCACCTATTGACAGCAGGCAGAATCTCATGTCCCAAACTGAAATTTGGCCAGTGTACTAGGACTAAACATTATTTTACCTCAAGAGTCAACTACTAGAGAACATTCTCACTTAACTGTCCCACTCCTTTCCTTGCATGGACCCAGTCAATCAATACCCCTGAAGTACTAGCTCCTCTTCCCTTCGACGTGTAATGCACCTGCCACATAAAGATCTCTGACTTCAGAGGATCTCTGACACTGGTGCTGACAGATCTAAATTTATCTTTTACACTAAGTAATAAAGATATATCATGTACATAGCCAACAAGCTATGGTCTAGATCTTCCTATGGACCTAATGCCTACTATTTTCAGTGCGCAAGGGACAACACTATTACCCATACCAAGTTCCCACTATTCTTTGCAATAGCTTTTCAGCCTAAAAACACTCTAAGGATCTATCTTTAGTGAGAAATACCAGCATGTAACAATGTTCTCATGGTTTCCACTGACACCAGATTCCTACACATAACCCTGTACCCACTCACACCTTGGTTCCTGAGCGTGTAAGTCTACACACTCCAAGAGAAGTCCTTATATTTGCAGACTGTGCAAGAAAACCTCCACTGAAGCACACTGTTGTTTAGCTGTCAGACTCTGCCCTGTTCCTTGATTAAAACATCGGTGCTCTCCTAACAGCTGCCTTTAAGAAGCTGGAATAGGATAGCTACTTAGAGAAATTAAGTGATTCAGCATTATGACTTGGCAGGCTGTAACTTAATGGGCCGGAGTCCTCATTTTAGTAACTATTAAAATTTATAGAGAAATAAAGTCCTTTCCCACTGCTGTTTTCTTCAATAAAATGTGTTAATCTGCAAGAGAGCAGCATTTTCCTACTAACCAACACTGACTTAGCTCACATATAATAATTAGATTTGACACAGGAAAAAATACTCTTTGGTGAAAGTAGGTTATATTTAGTCTCTGTTTTAGAAAAACGTACTGGTTTTTCATATTCTGCTTAGGTAGAACATTTTTATTCATGTTAAATACACCACAAAATGCTGACAAAAACCAACTGAACATACTGATTTATAAAAAGGCTGAGCAGGTGGCCTCGTTCACATAATTTTCTGAAGAAGTGGAACAGTGCGTTTCTAGTGCTGGACCCACAATATCTTTTGCACTAGGCTATAAAGCATGGCATGCTATGCTTCAGCCCCTGTTTTGGGCAGTGCTGAGGACAGCCACAACCAGGACCACTCTGCTTTCTCTCCTACGCTGGCAGAGTGCTGCTCCTGAGAGAGTACCAGTGCCACAAAGGCACAAATCAAATGAACATAAAGAGGGCTATACAAGCTGTAAAATTCTCATCAGTAACAGGGCTAACATTAGCATGCTTGCTATTTCAGATAATTAATACTTTGAATTGCTAGGAAAATTAAAAAAAAAAAAAATTCATCATTTTACCTCCAAATTCCACTGCAAGTTAGTTGCATTAACATAGATGTCTAACATTGTAACATGACAGGAAAGAAATCAATATGGTCAGCTGTCGTGGTTTTAGGCTGATCCAGCAACTAAAACTCACACAGTCTCTCCTTCTCCAGTAAAGTAGAGAGGAGAGAAAAAAAAACAAACAAAGGGACTGAGGGTTGAGACAAGAACAGAGGGAGCACCCACCAACCACGGTCCTGGGCAAAACAGACAGGGCTTTCTCAAAGCAAAACAGTTTATTAATGATTACTTAGAAGGACAAAGGGAAACAAAAAATCGATTACTCGAGAGGACAGAAAGAAACAAAACCAGATCTTAAAACCGACACCTTCCCCCCCCTCGCCTTTCCTTTTCCTCCCGGCTCTACCTCCTCCCCCCAGCAGCACAGGGGGCAGGGACTGGGGCAGTGCAGGTCAGTTCATTCCGTGCTGTTACTGCTGCTTCTTTCTTAAAGGAGAAGGAGTCCTTACACCCTTTCCCCTGCTCCAATGGATCCCCTACCCACGAGGAAAAATCCACAAACTTCTCCAACGTGAGTCCAGCCCACTGGAAACAATCCTTCCCCACAGATTGCCCCAGTGTGGGCTTTACCACAGTCTCGGGTACTTAGGGAGCTGTAGCCACTCGCTCCGGCGTGGGTCGTCACGCAGACTCCAGATGCCTCTCTGCCTTGTCGTGCACCCCAACACGACCATCCTCAGGCTCAGGCATCTTCTCCCCACGGGCTGCGAGTGGGTCTCTGCTCCACCGAGGCCGTCCTGGTTGCAGGGGGGGCCGCCTGCCATCTCACCATCAGCCGCAGGGGAAACTCGGCTCCGGCACACCTCCTCCCGCTCCATCCTCACTGACCTGCTGTCGATGCGGCTGTTTCTCTCAGATCTCAGTCCTCTCCAGGTGAACTCAGCCCAGTGGGCACCCCGGGAGTGGGGTGCCCCCGAGTTCCCCAGCTGGCTCCACCGCCGCCATTCTCCGTGGGCGGCGCCGGCCCGACGCAGGCAGCCGCCCGGCTGGGAGCCAGGGAGCGAGGGCAGTGCCCTCCTCCCTTCTCTGCTCGATCCTGGGCGAAGCACCTTTTCCGGTTCCTTTGTCCTGACTTAAATAGGGCAATTCGCAGAGGCGCCCTATTGGCTCAACCCCGAGGGGGATGGCAGTCTGATCTGGTGGCCAGAACTAAGCCTAACCCGGTTCCAAAACCAGGGAGGTCGCAGGGAGCAAAACCCCTCTCCTGCCACCAGAACCACCCCCCCCTCCACATCAAACCATGACATCAGCTCACACAGCCATCCAACTGCTATCAAATCCTGCAAGCCCCAACTCCCCATATGCTAGCTCCTGCAGATGAAGACCTGGCCTGAGCAGACTAAGTGATAATTAAATGAAATCAGTGTTAAAAGTAATGACTAGAGATGACAGGATGAAAAGCCCTCCCACATGATAAAGCTGGTAACTCTTTAAGCATTCACGAGTATGACCATTCCCCAGCGTACCCTTACTACTATGCCAAAATGATGTATTTGGAGTGTAATAATTAAAACAATAATTCCCAACAAAGTGGGAATTACGAGATAATTGACCATCCTGAAGTATTAAGCAAACTGCAGTAAAAGCCAAGGATGCTCAACGCTAAGGTCAATTACGGTATAATTATCCGAATGACATTATTGCTGTTATAAAGTCTGTTGAAAGTATAAAAGAAACTATAAAAATGGATACAATATGCATTGCAGGGAAACGACCAGGCAGTAATGCTGCTTGGTTGGCTGGTGCCAATGTTATAGACGGATGTACCACTACTGGAGCCTGGACTCAGGCACTGTTCCAGGCTTGTGTTTGGAGAACTTACTACAACAAAACCGTATGCTTAAATTAGAAATGTCAAAAAAAAAAAAAAAATCTGACATGCCAGGAAAGAGACAGAGACTGCTCTGGTGAGTAAGGAGTGGTATGAGGTGGGAGAGGGACCACCAGGGAGGTGACAGGACAGGGCTTAAGAAGCACTGGGGCGAGAGGAAGGGGCAGTCCAGCACAGCCCACCAAGACCCTATGCCCAGGGAGGAAAACTGTAACCAAGAGTTCCCACACAGCAAAACTTTTGCATGTCTCTAACCATAAGGTAACACCTGTCTGTCTAAACAAATGCATTCGTTTACATATACCCGTAAGCACAGGTACATTCTTTTTATTAAACTGGGGGAGATGGTGTGAAACGTTGTGGGGTGCTCTACAGCCACCATACGGAGTGTCTGCATAGTGGCTGTGCTCCTGATGTCACCCACACCTACAGTGCTACTGCATCTTTTTGTTGTTATTATTATTATTACTATAAATATATCACTATTATCGCTATTACTACATCCCAGTATGCACTCCAGCCTCACAGATTTTGTGCTCGTTGTTTTAATCTTCCAACATCGCCTCTTCGCTGTCGATGCTTCAGCAAGTGGGTTTTCCTTACCATGCCCTTCCCTTTAGGTATACGCAGTGAGCCATGATCAGGCTGACAAGAGCCAGGGACTACAGCTGGGACAGCAGCTCTTCTGAAAGGGCTCACCAAAGGAGGGGAGGCTGGTAGCCAGGCATTGTTCCCACACACATCTCCACTCCCGGAGAACTTTTTTTCATCTCTTCACCTCCTCCTTTTCCAACTTGTTTGTCTACTTGCCCAAACTGACACCCAACTTCCACTCAGCCATACCATAATCAAATATTTTTTTTTTTGTCTCATTCGCTGCCTTTTCCCCATAGCCGCATTTTCAGATACCAAAGTCTCAGTAATTGTTAGTGAAAAATGCTACTGACTAGTGAAGAAAGATAGAGAACAAAGCTGGTTTTAATATCACATGACCCTGCCTGAGCTAACCGGATTGAGTTTAGTAATCAAGCGTGTGATAATTATTTTTAATACAAACTATGATTAAAATGCAAACTTTGAAGTTTTATATAGCATTTTTACCCACTAATTAACTTCACTAATTGCAAAATTAATGAAGTTAATTAGTGGATAAGAGTGTCATAAAAAACATCAAAGTCTAGATGTGCAGCACTGCAGCAAGAGCTGCGAGACAGCCATAAAGAAGTCCAGAATAAAGAGAATGAGTAGGCTCGGCAGTTAGTCTTCAAAACAAAAGCGTTCCCAAAAGTTTTACGTGCGTAGAAGCACAGATAGGTACGTACATTATGTGTATGTGTGTGTAATTTCTTTAAAAATAGCCGTGTAACTGTTTACACTGGAGGTCTGCTTGCCCTGGCGGTACCACTGCGATATTTAATCTAAACTAATTAAAAGCATCAAAGTCTAGATTTTATGAAATGGGTGATAAAATGAACAATAAACCACTATGTTCGTACATGTTAATTCCAATCATGTATTCCACCATACAGTCATCAATTTGCTGGAAAAGCTAAGCGAGCCACACAGCAGAAGTTGGAGATACCTAGTAATTTTGACGTATAATCCTATCAGCATGCACTGCTGTTTCCCTGGCCCCTCCTGGTGTACAGGTGCATGGCGGTGGCAAGAAAAGTAGAGGCTTAAAGCAATGGTGAGGGCTGCTGGCTAGCCTTTCACAGATGGATTTTTGCAATAAATCCTTTAAAATACAGCTTCTCCAGTAATCATTGGCTGAAGGACATAACACACACAAGGCCTAATCACTACTGACACTATGAGGGTCAAAGGATGGAGAGAAGAACCGATGCAGCTTAAGTACAAGCAGTGAAGCAGCAGAGGAACACAGCTGTGAGGCAAAAAAGGAAAGATAGGTTTAGGTTAAAGTATATCTTAGCACAGGCATATGAAGGTAGAGAAATCAAGGAGCGTGGCAAGAAAAACAAGCACCCTTTGGTAAGCAAGACAGTTTGAACAAAGGACCTGGTTTCAGCAGGGAACAAAAGAAAAAGAAACAGATGGGCAGGAAAAGGAGTTAAACACTTCTGATAGGTTTACAGAAGCTTCAAAGTTCACAGATTACATTTACCATCAAGTCTGCTCTCATCCACATCTGCCAACTCGTAAATATTGAATTTAATTGATGGTAACACAACCCAGGCATTGTCAAACATCCTCCTTTTTAATCCGCAGAGCAATTCACCTGATCCATTCTCCATTCACCAGCACTCACTTCAATCTCCTCCCCTTTGAACAGACCCTAAACTAAGACCACATGCTTCAGCACACAGCAGAGCAGGTAATTTGGATGGGGTGAAAAGATTTGCAAGAAGGTGCTAAGGCACAAATTGCAACTGGTATAGGCAATACATTGGGTGTGCCCCAGGGCACATGCAGGCTGCAAAGGAATTCTGTCCCAGAAAAGATCAGTGATGGAGGAAAACAACAGCGTGAGCACGGAAACGCTACCAGACAGAGAAAACTGTGCTGCTGGCATTTTAGAAAATAAATGCCAAAATCCAACACCAAACTGTATGTTGGTCATCACAGCGTATGAACCCCTAAACGTTACTTTAACCAAAATCAGACGTACTAAAATAGAGGGGTCAAAGTCCACCGAGTTACAGAGATTCAGAAGAACTGAGGGTAAATATAATCATCTTTGGAAATCTGAGGAACAGAGCAGCGCCAAGGAAACGCGGAACTAGAGCTCTCCTCTCCTCAAATATTTATTTGGGGTTCCAATTACTGATCTTTCATGCTATATCCTTCACCAGAGACCTGAAACAGTTTGAGTAGCTCTAGCAAAACAGAAACAGAAACAGAGAGGAGAGTATTGGGAGTTAACTAAGGAGAAAGAGTGAGGGAGAGCACGCAACCACAGGATAAGAGAAAAAGACCAACCAGCTGGAGCATTCAATGCAGCAATTTAATTGTGGGCTCACCACCATGAAAGGGAGAGAGCAGGATAACCTCCAGCCTGCATTATGGGCTTTGATTCAGCAGCATGCCACGATACAAGGAAAAGCAGCAGCGTTCTTCAAAAGCCAACGACGGTCGCGCACAGAAAATTCCCAACATCCAACGTATCTCCAGAATATTAACGCTAATTACATTTTCATAGCACTTGAATTTAAATGGAACACACAAGGTAATTCAGTTAGTTTTTAGAATATTAAGAAAACACTAAAGAGGGAATGTTTTATGACAGCCATTAAAGGCCTGTGTCAGTATGCTTTACACTTTGTTAAAGCCTATCTGCAAGAATCACGAAATCCCTCTGAAGAGTAACTGGCTTTTGCTTAGAGCCCTCTTTTCAGACCGAGCACCACAGTAAAACTGTTATCCTTTCACTTTGCACAGTGATTAAAATGGACTGTACGGCACTGAGCCAAGCTGAATGCAAACACTTTCCTGCAGCGGCTCAAGCCATGGGGGTTATAAAAATCTCGTCAGGACCGGCAACAGAGGTTAGGAGGTAAAAAATACAAACACCTATGCCCCCTAGATTTTCCATGTTCAAGTAGTAATGATCAGGCTTTAAGTGTTGCCTTCTCCAGGGATACCTAAGTGGATTCAGTTTTCATGTGACAGGTCCTAACAACCTTCTCCTGGGATTTACGTTCCCTATCTAATTCTTCGTTTTGACCAGAAGGATATAACCAAGCACTAATTAGCCTTTTTTTGTTGCTTTAAAACAACAGAGATCATCTCTGAAGTCAGTCCCATGAGACAGTCTATTTAGCTGCTTTCAGTCAGGTACTGTGCCCCAGCACCCCACATTTTTGGTTTTGGTTACGTCAGACGTAAGCTATATTCACGGTAAAGGCACTAGTTTTTGAGTTTTCACATTTCTATTCCTTTCCAATCTATCCATATGTATCAACCCTTCAGGGAAAAACACTTTCATTTTCTTTCCTTCTGCTTGTTTGTCTCTAAAGGATTTTATAGTTGTTTTGCTGCAGAGATGACCTAGGAGATGATAAGAAAACAAAGCAAATTATTGTTTTAACTGAATACTTCACGGATAGAGCTGATGATCTCTTTCCACAACTTTCTGACTTGTTCCCTCTCTTTCCTCCATTTTTAATCCGATTTGTTCCTGACTTGATCAGTAGAAAAGTGACGGGAAAGAGGTAGCCTTCAAGAGGCTACCATGATTACAAAAAGCATCCTGAAATTCAATAGAAACATTCACTCCACATCTCGATTGCTTCAATCAGGAGAAACACATCCACCTGTTTTTCACAGGTATTAACTAAGAGACCAGAGACTCGCTCATCTCTTCCCCTGTCAGATCTTGTGTGGCTTCTGAAGACTCAATAAATTTTAAGTTTTTCTAGTACCCTACATGATTTAGGAAGCCAGAGCCACTGCTAAGAGCCCAGTGAAAACAGAATAAATCATCCCACCATCCTCTTAATTGGGCAGGTGGATAAAACATGGCTGGGCACTATTAAATATTTGCAAATTCCAGTTCATGCTGATTCTGAAGCAAAACTTTCTCTCAAACATCTATAAAATATATACCAGAAAGAAATCTTTGAGCACTACTGTTCGCCTCTCTGCTCAAATAACATCCAAGCCTATTGTATCCGCCTCACTTCATTTACATTCACTTACTTGTGTTCCCAAGACCCTTGTTCAGGAAATTATCCCATTTCCTATTCAGGAAAGCACTCGAGCAGATGCCAGATTTGAGGCACACACTTTGATCTCAGGAAAGTCACAAGGCAGATAAAGAAATCAGAGGAATGTACATATGTGCTGAACTTTAGATGCCTACTGCGTGCTACCTGGAATCTGGACCTCAGCCTGCTGGAAAAATAATTGTCCCCAGTCTCATTCTTCAAATCAAGCACTCTAGTAAGTGGAATGGATGGAGGAGTGGTGGGAACACAGATCCTGCGGTCAGTCTTAAAGCAGTTACATCAGTATATAATAGCACATCATATGTACAACACCTGCTTTGAAGACTGAAAAAAAAAAACAACAAACCATGCAGTCCTTTCTGCCAGATTTTTAGATGAATTACAACTCCTGAATGTCCTAGAGCTTTGCCAAGAGAAGCAGCAGTAGCTTTTACTTTTCTAGGCCTTTCATTATTTATATTAGACAGGTCATGCTGTTAATTTTTTAAACGTTAAAAGCACAATCGAATACTAACTTCAGGCTAGCTGGGAATGTTTTGATGTCAGCAATGAACAGGCAATACATTTTTAATTCAGGCTAGAGGAGAGGCAAAGCAAAAATCTCCCTCTTGTACTCTCCCTACATACTCTGCCAAGCAGTTAAGTGCGATAACTGGCATACAAACACATGACCTTCTGTTCTATTCAAATGAGTTATCTTAAGAGAATTTGTGAAGACTGTTCTCTCTCATTTAAGTACTTCATAATAGGATCCATCTTTCCCCCTCTGCTTTTGTAAAAGGAAGACTACAGTAATCCCCCCTAAAACAGCGTTCTGGCAAACGCTCCTAAATTATGTAATTCACTAGGTTCAACTCTACTGTTACAATCATTTTCAAGGAAGACGGGTATAATACATTATCATTATAGCTTTACAATCGTGAGTTGAATTTTCTTTGGCTGAATTCCTAACACTTTAATGCTGAAATTGATCTGTTTTAAAAACATCATGTGAAAGGTTTTTTAAATACCATACATGCTCAAGCTCTTTATTTTAAATGGTTTAGAAATGAGCTGGTGGAAACAGGAGAAAAAAACCCAAACAAACAAAAAAAAACCCTCTCATGTTCTCTAATCTAGCATTAAGTACATTTTAAAGAACAACAGGCATGTTTCCAAACAAACTATTGCAGTGTACAAATTACCCAGCAGGGATGGAGATAACAATACCTATGGTGTGGGTTTAGATCTGAGAAGAAGTTGACATTTCATCAAGGTTGTCTAGGAAACCATTTTTAATATTTATTTATAAAACAAAATGAAAGATGTTTATTTCCATTTGGGATTCCTCTAGAGAAGCTGGCAAGGAACAAGTTTATTAAAATGACAAGTTCAAGGTACTTTTCTTTCTGACTGTAAATAACCTCCCTGTGAGCCAATTAAGAGAATGGAGATCAAAGGCCCAAGCAACACTATAAACCCCGGAGTTACAGGGTTAAGGGAAAGCTTCCCCAAGCTTCCTCAATATGGAAAATTTCCTCTAGCCACCATTCACTCAGGTAGTGCAACAGCAAAGACAAGCATTTTTGGACTTGCTTTGGAGTACATTAAAAACGAACACCCATATGTTAATGGACACCTAACCAAGCAGCTTGATTTTATGCACAGTCAGGCATTTTTTAGTTGTAAAGACTGTTTCAGATGAGACTGAAGCAGCTAGACAATGAGAAGGTAAAAAAGAAGCTGAGAAGGATGCATGGACTCATTGTAAAACGGGTTTCTCAGTTGGGAAGGGTTATTAAATTCCAGATTACAGCAGTTTGTCAGTGCATTTCTCCTCCTTAGTAGCTGCCAAGACCATGACTTTTCAAGGCAGAAGTCAGAAAAGCTAGCAAAGTGTTTCCTAACGCAAGGCTTGACTACTACGATGACCTCTGCACACACCATCTTCAAATTTGACATCAATGTAGGGCACGCTTGTCCTGATAGTGCGCGGGGTCTTTACGTCGACAACACAAAGCACTGCCAGCAAGTGTCTAGTTAGAATTTAAGACACAGAGTTGTAAATTACACCACTGTTTACTAACCAACGTCTGGGATGCTTCAGCAACAACGGACTCAGTTTCCTTGCAACATCACCTTGCTTACCCTCAGTAATGAGCTAAATCCTGTCCTAAGACAGAGAAAGTCTTGAATATTAAAGTGGGTCTTTACTACTGCTTTCTACTATGATAGGGACAGATTCTGAACCTGCCCAGTCCATCCTCCTCCATTTCACAGTCCTTCCAGGCCCCTTGTATTACAGGGTGGGAGGTGAAGGAAAGGCTTTCAGCATTTGTTGCAACTAGTAAGACCATCAGACTGCTCATTGTGCGTAGACTTCGGTTCTGACAGTGAACGTAAATTTCCATTTAAAGACACCTAGAGCACCAGATGGAGCCCTTACAGTGAGAAAGTGTAACAAGCTCTTTCACAGCAGGCACAATTGTATCCAGAGCTCCAGTCCGCAGACGGAAATCCTTCTTCCCTGCCTGCACGCTTTCCCCACAGGTCGCTTTCACTACTGACAAAAACCATGTTCCCGTATCCACCCCCGGGGCTGCTCCCTCAGCAGAAGCACAGGAGGAAGCCTTGAAGAGTCCTCCATTTGTGCGGCAGCCCGCGCTGGGCACCTTGCTAGCTGGCAGCGGAGCACTGTGCCGACAATCCCGATCCACAGCTGAACAATCTTGCTCCCTGTATGGAAAGCAGCAGAGCCCTGCTAGCAGGGCCGGGGCCAGAGGTGACACGATGGGGAACAGCTTTGGCATGATGCTGGGCTGCCAGAGTCATGCTGCTGGTGGGTGGTGTGCTACCAAGACAGGTTAGCATTAGCCCAGTGGTGTCGGCAGTGTGCTTCATGGCATCGGTGTATACATACTGTGTGACGGCTGAGTAGCCCAGAAGGGGGGACGCTGCACACGTGCTCCCCTTGCCGTGACCCTCCAAACAGCGCAGTGGGCTTCCACCAATTCTGCTACGTCTGCAAGCCCGTCTGGTATGGAAGGATCCATACTGCATGCAAGAGCGGCATAATCAAACCTCAAGGAAGGACGAAAACTCAACCAAAGCTTCTCTTCTGAAAAAACGTATAGACATTGGGTAGTCAACTGAAACCAGAATTATCCCAAAAGGACTAAGCTGGCAAACTAGCCCACACAAGCTACCACCAGAAAGAAGTGTATATGCACTTGCCATGAGTGGGACTCAAATCCACTGAGAGGGTTTAAAAGGAAGAATTAGGTAAAAGTGGATCACAAGGTAACGCTGATGCCTGAGCAAAAAAAGCTAAAACTGGAAAGGATGGAAAACTGCGTTTATCTCTGGGAAATCTAGGTTCAGCAGTCTGCTCTTTCATCTGATTGTGTGAAGTCAATCAAGTCTTTTCATGCCTCAGTTCATTATCTATAAAATAGGGATAATTTCAGAAGTCTAGAGAGCGTTTCTTTCGCTTATAGGGTTGTTGTGAGGATTAATGTATTGAAGATTTGGAGGTACTCCAGTATCAAAGGGAGGGATCCATTAAATATCCCAGACCAAATTGGAAAAATAAGGGGGGGGGGGGGGGGGGGGGGGGAGGCGGGGGAATAAAATCAGTCTTCCTTGTATCAGCCAAAACACAACTAGATGACTAGAGCAAGCCAACTACTACAACAGAGTGCCTATACTAAACGCCAGAACCTAATATATCTACAAATAACAACTTCAGCCCATCCTTAGTTTGCATTAGTCTATATCACACAGACATAGAAAATGTAAAAGAGAAAACGCTTCTGCATCGTACGTAAAGCTGTCATCAGCTAAACTCTCGAGAACCTAAAGACACTACATCTGAGATAAAACTAACTTAATACTCTGAACAAAATTTCAGGAACAAAATACTGCTGGTGGTTGTTGTTGCTTTTTAAATTACTCATGGGTAACAGAATTAACCAGGAAATGTGCTATCTGCAAGCCTGTCTTTGAAATTATTTTTCTCAAATTAACCTTACGTATTTGAAATGCGAACAAAGCCAAGCTTGCAGCTGCCTAATAAACTCAAACCTGTACTTCAGAATGTTGTAAGGCCTTCTCAAAGACAGCCAGATGTCAGATAAACCTCCCCGATTTCAAAAATGCAGAGCCAGTCTTCTTTTACTATAACCCACCAAGTACACAGTCTTTTATTCTTTTGTGTTATGCAGTGTTTGCACTTACAGCACTCCATAAATAAGAAAAACAAACAGGGCGTGTGCTTATCTGATTAAAAAACAATGTAAATTATATGCAAAATAGGTGCAGACCACTGGCTCATGGCAAGTTGCCAGTAAAGACCTTCTGTGTTGAAGGTTGTGCACCACTGATTTAAGGCATCATCTCTCTGTCATACTTCTACTTCTGTCTCATTATTTTACAGTCTCCTATGCTACATTTCTGAATGCTTTCCCACCTCCACACTTATTCCTAACTGACCAGTTTAGCACTCCATTTTCCTACTTTCTAACACCAGACTATGAAAACAAAATCTGACATCGTCATGCCTAATCACTTCAAGATTTGGGCAAGTCTAATCCAATCTCAGCCTATGTAGCACAACATTTCTCTCTCTCCTTGCTCCTGTAATCATTAAAACAATATCGTTATGCCAATGCCAATTCTTTCCAGGAGCACTTTCCCGCATCCAGGTCTCAGCTTCCTGAAACTCGTGCCTTCTCCTGGTAAGGGGCAGCTCAAGGCCCTTCTTACAGGTCTGCAAGCACAGCAGATTAGCCTAAAGAGCTAATGCTGTGTGACCAAGTACAGGGGAAAGTGCATTTCACATGACATCAGAAAACCATTCAAGCTTGATTAAAAAGCATCCAGGCAATACTGCAGAACATTCACAACACTATTTTTTCTGAATTCTCACACAATTTAGATGATCTAAAACTGGATTTCCCAAATGCTGTGCAGACATGATTACGGAATACATTTGTTCTGATTGGGCTCTAAGTCCCTCCTTTTCAGAGATTTCTCATTTTTCCTTCATTCAAGGTTGAAATTTGCTATGAGAATTTCTTTAGCCCCTGTAGAACTGTCCAGGGTATTCCCCAAAGAGGGAGGCAAAAAGAACTGGGGATTCATCATGCACAAGCTGATATTTACAGTAACACCACTCCCAGTACATATTTGCTGGAAATAGCTTGATATTTCTTCACTTTATTTTAATATTTGTAGGATTAATAACAAATTCAGGCCCTGATCCTGCAGTATTTAACATCTGGGCAAAATGCTTCTTGCTGACGTCCACAGGGCTGTGTTTTGGCACAACAAACACACTGCATGCTACAAGAAACCTTAGCAATGGCAGCAGTAAAAGGTGATTTCTTTCTCATTTCTTTTTGCACTTCCCTTCTTTTCTTATTGTGAATAGACTAGGAACAACATGGCAACCGTAATAATAGGGAATAAAGAAAACACTCACGGACGACTGCTCAAAGTGGGTCCATAAACGCCAACATTACCTTGCCACTATGGCATTCGGTTTTAGGACAACTTGAAGCTGCTTGAAGGTAGGCAACAAAAAATACCTGCATATGACAGCTTTGGTGTTCCAAAACTCTGTGAGCACCACAGATACCACCAGATGTACATGCTACAGTAGAGGCAAGGAATACCTTTGTACGCCTTCAGATACAATACGCAATACAAAACCATGTCTTCTCCTTTCATCGCATTGGTGTCCTCACCCGTGAACTGTTTGCCGCTTTCCAGTTGACCTGCATAACACTCTGAGTTGATTGCTACAAGAAAACTATAGCCAGAATAACAAACACGAAGCATCTCTCCTGCCAAGTGGTAAGACCTTCCAGATCCTACACTAACTTTCTCCATAACCAGCCAAGGTAACCATATTTCACAACACATTAAATGCACTAAGGGTCCCGAGCAAACAACGCTCAGGCACAAAACTCAAGAGCCAGAGATGGCTAGAACAAACTTGCAGCTCTCCTCCAGGGCCAAAACTGCCTTTTCAGCAAAGATATCCTAACACGACTCTATTCTTCTGCCTCTATTCTCTGCCATCCCTCAAGGCAGACTTGAAAAGAAAGGACAGCTGGCAAAAATGAAGCAGTGACAAAACCGTGAGTCAAACAGAGGTAAAAAGGTTAGTCTCCGGGAGCCAGAAACCATAAGGATAGGCATCTTAGACACGTATTTTTAAATGCTTTCTTTCTCTCTCCTTCTTCTCTTCCTGAAAGACTAAATGCAAAATGAAATCATCTTACAGAAGGACAGCCGCTTCCCCCCTGTGCTCAATCATTCCAGTCACACTATGTTGTCCAGTAACCTGCATTGATAATTCCTCATGAATAAAATGCCAACATTATCATCCACAGCTATGTTGTTGACATGCTTTTGCTATTTCACTAAAAATACCATTAATTTTCTGGCTTCACAACAGCTGAGCTACTCCCCATTTGAATATACAAAAGAGTATTTTGTTTAAACCAAATTAAAAGCGTTCCAGTAAATGACTTCAATTTTGCTGGCTATACTACTTAGTGTATACTGTTCTATTTAATCCTCTCTTTTTTCAACTCTCCCCCTTCTACTTCCCCCTCCTTTTCTTTCTTTCTTTTTTTTTTTTTCTCCCCCCCTCTCCTTCCCTTTTTGTACTTAATCCTTTCATGCCAGGAACTGGATTTGCCCAGCAAGACATCCACAGTCAGAAAGAGCTTCAAAAACGTGGTGCCAAAGAGTTAAGGCAATGGTGAAACTGCCTCAGCTCTGTTTTTATTCACCTGTGCTCGCCGAAACGTATTTAGCAGTAGGGAAAGGGGGAAAGGGGGAAAGGGGGAAAGGGGGAAAGGGGGAAAGGGGGAAAGGGGGAAAGGGGGAAAGGGGGAAAGGGGGAAAGGGGGAAAGGGGGAAAGGGGGAAAGGGGGAAAGGGGGAGGATGCACACAAATGCTGAACACACCTTCCATTTCCCATCCAGATAAGCATCCACATTCCCCATTTAAGTCAGAACGAAAACCACCATTACTGCCAAGCCCTCCTGGCATCTCACCACTTTATTTGTTCCCATTTGTATCTAATGCTTTTGTCAACAGTTCAACAAAAGTCAAAGCAAACAACCCACTACAAACACTGGGGGTAACAACAACAAGCACGAATCCTTCACAATTATCCAGCCCAGCTGCTCAGTGCCTGTCCGGGTTGCTTTCATTTACAACAGTGTCAACAAAAGGCTGAAACCCAATAACTAGGTGGGTCAATACTACCACCGTAAACCCTCTGGAGAAGGAAATGCTCTTCTCCTGCTTAACTGCTTCAGCAAACATGCAGAATAATTCAGTTAGATAGACAAGTGCTTGCCTAATCATTTGTTGTGTGAATTATTCAAGGCTTTCCCCCGTAAACTACTAAACGATGGCTCTTCAAATATTTCAGAGGAACCACCAGATGTCCGACAGGAGAAAAGGAAACATTAGGCAAATTCTGACATATCAGAGGGCAACGGTAGCCTATGATCTTGGAAAGCGTTAATGCTCAGAGGATTAACGCCTTCCTACACCTTGCTTCTGGTGTCATTGCATAGAGAGCAAACAGCTTTCCACAGACAAGCACCAGGCATGCATCGGTCTACTGGCTGCCTGATCTTTACACAGCATAATCAGGGCTGCTGCCTACGATTTTTCTTCCTCTTTTTTCATGCGAGTTGTGAAAGAGTCCTCTCTAGAGAACACGTAAAACATGGATAAAAATAAGCACAGTAGTTAGTCAGGTGGATGCAGAGAGGAAACGTGCATTTATTCCCACATCTCCCTCTCCCTCCGCTCCCCCATGCTCATTTGATCTCCTCTTAATCACCCACCTTTGCATTGCTTTTCTCTGCAGCCTCATGGCGAATGTTCACGTGTTACTCTCCAGAGGTTTCCACGAGGGTTCATGTTTACGCTTTCAAAGAGCAGCGCAAACTAGTCATACAGCATAGAATCAAGTGCTAAGCGTTACATCTTTTACTTCGATTGCCTCTTTAGTGTGGGAAACCACCACCTCCAGATGTCTGCTTCCCCGTTCTTGTTGGCTTTTGTCACAACCATATCATCACATTAACATATTCTTTTTAAACTTTAAGTAAACTTTAAGAAAAGGGACAAATTCAGTAACAAGCAGTGCTTCTTTTGATTTAATCTCACCACTGGCGAGCGCAACCCTGGATATGAACGAATATTTTTTGTAAGACCAGTTTACACATACATCACAGCGCAGCATTGGACGGATACATATCTTGAGCCAGAACACAGTATCAAATACACTTATAAATATTTTATTTTTGACATCTACAGTAGCAGTTCTGCATGCTGAATAACTAGTATTCCAGAGAGAATCTCTGGCAGTTTTAAGACTTAGCAAAATTGTAAGAGAAATTCTGTCTGTATGTCAAATTAAAGCACATATTTTTGTTTATATAATTAGAATCTGTACCATATTTTGTTTGTAAAACAAGCGGTTTTACAGTGATTGCACTGTAGCAGTTTCTGGAGTTGTGTGTTGTCAACATAAAGAGCCTTCTTAAATCAAATAAAGTTGTATTCCTCCTTCTGTCCAAAACAATTAAGAAAGGCTTCTCTACTACGTAGCCGCGGCAATTAAGTAGCCGCAGCTCCGTCACTTTGCGAATGCCGCGGCTGTTAGTACCCAATTCAGCCCTACTCTACTTGGTGGGAAACTTCAGTTGAATTTACTATTATCAATCAAGTTACTGCTATTTGCAATGCTAAGCTGGTTTATCAGTACTAGCAGGGCTGCTGCAGTCACTAGCAGCATTTGCAAAATGGTTTAGGGTCCAGGGAGACCAAAGGCACAACAGAGAGGCACTATAGCACAGAAAACATTTGATATCAAAAGAGTTGCTACTTGTACAGATTAACTGGGGAAAACCTGCACATTCTGATGCTAGACACTCTAAAAAGAACAGGGAAGAGAGACAACACCACACAAAAATGTCTACTCTTCCTCATCTCCTGGATCAGGAAAAAGGGTCTAAAAATGGCACCTCCAGCCTTCACCATGGCTGGAGGCAACACAGTTGCCAGAAAACCTTCATGAAGCATGCAAGAGTCCTACAGAAGGTCTGCTAAATACTTAATTGCTTTCAAATATCTGTGGTATGGTATAAAGCTTCTAGGCTACCTAGACGGTGAGCAAACAGTGCTTTCTATAAAAGCACCAAACTGACCCTGCAAAGGCTGCCTTTATGCTGAAAGTAGGGTGCTTTTGCTACTATAATGCCAATTATGCATTCTGACAAGGCACTTGGAAAGATACCGTACTTCAAGGGAATGGCAGAAAAAGGGCATCTCTCACCCCACAAGGTTTACCGTAATTGATTTTAGAGGGATTATTTTAAAATTATTCAGACATTGAATTCCTCTCATATTTTGCAGTGTGGGACAGCAAAGCTTATTACACAAAAGTATTTGCAGGTCATTGCAAGAAACGCTTTTCCTGAAGCAGGGGAGGAATAGTAAAACACTAAATTCCCTCGAGGGCTGAAATAGATTGCAGTTTGGTATTTTTGAAATAAATAGAGAGGTGGGACAGAAACACAGCATCAACAGGTATGGTTTCAGCAAACGTATCAGGGAGAAACAACAAATACAAACACATAGCTATAATTACTGCAAGCCAAATACAATGATTTCCTAATGCCTGGTGTTGTTAACATCATAAGGAAAAGCTTCACGTTATTTAGGTCAGCATTGGCTTTTCAAGTCAATGCAAGCAATGATTTCTATACAGTCTGGCCACTTTGTTACTAAAATAAAATGAGCAAAGGACTCAGAAATATGTTGCTGTAGCTGCCAAGTTTTGTGTCGTGTGTTGTCTGTGCCAAACTCACACCACACGCCCCTGTGGACAACCCGTCTTCTAGGGGTAGCTGCAATCAGGAGACACCTCTCCTGGCCTCTTCTTCCATACACCTGCACTGCACCTCTGCAGCACACACCAGACGGACAAAACAGGTCACCACCAACAAAAGCAGTGTTATTATTTACTTCGACCTGGCAAGATAAATACAGCGAAAGGAAATACTGTATGCCTTCTTTCAAAAAATACAATGGCTTGAAACATGCCAGCTTCGCTGCACGGAGAAGCTACGATAGACCGCCCACCTTGTGAACGAAAAAAGGAACAAACCGTGTCGAAATTTTTCCCTTTCCCTCCCCTCTGCCCCACTTACTCAGAAGCAGGCATTAAGGAAACTCCCACAGCTGCATTCACTGCCTCTCAAGAGGCAGAAAACCAGAGGTACAGCTGTGCCTGCTAATATTCGTATGCAAACAAGTAGCGTTGGACTGGCTGCAACACCTCACTTAAAAGCACCTCGGTACTCTTTGATAAGCTTACAGCTCAAAAAGAAGCAATACAGAGCAATCTGCCGTCCTCTTAATGCAATTAGCAGATTAAAGCAGCGTTTCACTTCCAATACTTCATTAAAACACTGATTGCATCCAGCACTCGCTGATGATAGGACATACACAGTGTTCCCCCTACAGTCCTCCCGGAGACTCGGTGGAGAGCAGTGGGCAAGCCCTGTGCTTGCAGCCAGCAGCCGGAACAGCGCCCGGAGCTGGACACGAAACCTGCACCCTGTCGCGCTGCGGTGTGGATGAGGGCAGCGGGAGGCGAGGGGTGAGAACCCCCGCACACCTGCAAGGGCGCTGGCCCCACACTAGCCAGCCCTGTGCCAGTGCGCTCGGCACTCGTGCCAGGAGGTGGTGGAAACTACCGTCCCCGGGGTCTGGCATCTCTCGAGCACAGCAGCGGCAGCTGGGCCTCTTGTCGGGTCAGCTATAGCCCTGCTGACTTTTGTTACGTGTCTCCATTTTGCCGTTTGTGCGAGATCAGCCACCCCTTGACTGCTGTCTCCTCCACAATCTGGTGAGAGAGAAGCGCGAGGATGGTGGAGTCCGGTAAACTGCGGTGCAGACGCCAGTGCTTATTTTGATTTTCCCCTCAGATTATTTTTTTTCACAGCAGACCGACAAGCCCAATAACACCTCAACTTAGGAGAAAATTTGTTTATTTGTTCCCCTGTGTGGCCAGAAGCAAGCTACCAGCATCCCGAGAGCGCCGTCGGGCCGAGTCCCTCCACTGCGAGAAGCGTCGCCGGGAGGAATGTGGCTTCACTCCCTCTGCCAGGCACTGGGGACATCCCTGGGGGACCCTCCAGCTCAGCCCCCGCCGCTGCCAGCCAGCACGGCCCCGCCGGTGCCAGGGAAAGAACAAACTAAAAAAGATTAATTCGCAGATGTTCATGCATTTCACACACAGGGTGCCCTGTGGTCTGTTGCCAGGGCAACGGGAGACCACCGGCGCGCGCTTTATTGGCTTTATGAAGTGCGTCTCGGGGGCTATAGTCCGAGAAATGCTGCATGATAATCGTCAGGCTTTTCAGAAGCCTTGTTTTGTGTTTATCCACATTTAACCCTCTGAGTGTTATTAAGAGCATCACTATGCACGTCTGGTGCAACGAGGAAAGCGGAGACGGGAGGGAGGGGACACGCACACAGGCTTTGCTTCCAGCCTGGAAACCCTGGAAAACGTGTCCTCGGCACCTGCTCCCACCTGCCCGGTGGTGAAGTTTTTGCCCACAAGCCACGGGTGAGCTGGTCCCTGGGCAAAGTGGTAGTGCAGGGCTCAGCACAGCGGGGTACGGGAACAAAACCGACACCGCCAAGTGCAAAGGCAGCACGAGCGTCGCATTAGACTAACAGGCTGCTGACAGCAGGCACAACGTGTTTTCTCAGTAACTTTGAAAGAAGACAAAAAAAGAAAAAAAAAAAAAGGCCCACCAACTTCCTAGACACATTATGAGAAAAACCACACTCTCATTTTGAATCCCAACATGAGACATCAGCAAGCCAGCCACGTCGAAACCTTTACCATGGCCCCTCCAAAGCTGTGGTCCCTGTGAAAAAGGAAAACGAAAATCCCGTGCCCAGACGACACTCGGTCTCACAGTGCCAAGGGCTATAACATCACCTATAAATTCACACAAACGAGCTGGAGCAATAAGCCGCCCAGGACTCAGCTGCTCCGCCTCCCCCATCGCCCGCTTCCCATCCTCTCCTCGCTCCAGGCTGGCGTCGGGCATTTCCTCCGTCTGCCCGTCCTCTCGCTGGCCGAGGCAAGGCTGGGGATGGAGGGATGGGGGTTAAAATCACAAATGCCACAAGGCCCCAGGCAGCAGCAGCCGTCGCCACCAACATCAATCCAGCAGGAGAGGAGAGGGAGAATGCAAGGGCGGCAGAGAGGATAATAGGAGAAACGGCTTGCATTCAGGCTCGCAGGAGAAAGAGCACGCAGAGACAATCATTTCCTGGGAAAAGCTAAAGCCTAACGAGAATTTACTCTGCCTCCTTTATTCAGACAACCAACCCTTTTGTGGCAGGGGCTTCCTGAGTGACAGGAACCCAGGGCCCCTTAATAGGATTTCCATATTATTTCCAACACCTGCCTAGAAGTTATTTGTTTACATTGAAGGAGGCGAGATTCTCGAATCAGACATCTGCTTCTGGTTCAGGCATATCTTAGGAAACCATCTAGAAAGAAGCTTTGTTGCTATGGAGACATTTTTATTTTCTTCCCTTAGTTGGCTGAAAAACATTAGCATTTCCAATTTTTTGTTCTTTAAAAGGCCAAATGTCGCTCAAGAAAACACAGAACTTTTCAAATTGCTATGCAGAATAGGCTAATCGAGCTTTAGTTATTTAATTAATTATTCTACTCTATTAGAGCTGTACCAGAGAGAGGCGGGATACACGGTGTAACTTTCCCGCAAATTCCCCTCAATGGCCGATTCCTGCTGGCCGGCCTAATTGCTTCTTCCCTCAAAGCACAGCTAAAACTTTGTAATTCATGATGCACTCAATAATCTTGCATAATAACTTGAGAATGGGTCAGACTACTCATTTCCTTCAACTTCTCCTGAAATCAACGTAAGACACTTATGACACTTTGACTAAGAATATGCTTCTTTCCCAGCACCAGGGATGAGACAGGAAGAGCAAGACCGCTATTAATATGAGTATTAACCTACTACAAGCATTTGGCGACTTTAGCCAGAGGACAGAAACCTCCAATGCATGTCATCCACATCACTGATTCCAGAAGGTAATCTGTCCCCCTTCCCTCCTTTTAGCAGACAATCAGCATGCCCAAGGAATCCCATCGATTTGCATAAAAATAAGGGATGTTTCAAGTTACTTTGGACCTAAGGGTTTTAAAGACAACTCAAAATAAAAACGCTAAGTGCTCAATACAAGAGCAACAACAAAAGGTATGACAGCGAAAACAGGAATTTATAAGGCAAAAAGCAGCCACCTAGTTTGTGTCTTGCTTTGACAAGAATTGGTATCGTTCATTTTCTCCCATTACTTTGACTAGCACCTATTTAACCCGACCTGAAAATGTGTTCTTCATTCCAGACACGTTCACCATGAGAAAACTGGTGTAAGCCATGAATGCCAGCATCCAAAGTATGATTTTAATTGCACTTTTAAAATTAGGAGAACTCCAAAAGAGATAACAAACAAATTCATTCCCTCCCTTTACTTCTTTTCCCCTAGCTATTATATTGTCAAAGCCTTTGCGCTGGAGAAGACCTTTCCACCCACCTCCTCACCCCTGCAAACTTCCTCTTCCTACTCTACGTTGTGAAGTCATAATCCTGTGTTATCAACATCACAGTCTGTTGCCATGGAAATAATTAGACATGACTGCTCAGGTTAGAAATTACAGCCCATGCAAGTGTTTGCCTCCTCGATGAAGAGAGCATCTGGAGAGAGAACATTGGAGTTACCCTAAATCACCTAGTGGCAAAATAAAGTTCAATAGCGAGAAGCATTGCAGGAGTGCGTCCATATGCGGGCACACCACCGAGTGAGAGTCACCCTGTGGTAACTGGCGAAAGGGTGCGAGGTCAGGGGCCAGTGTACAGTTAATGCACAGAAGTGGGGAAAAAAGCTAACGGGTAAGAGAGGTGAAGCCATCAAAAATGGCAGAAGTAGATAATTCTTTGATACCAGAGTACGTGCTGTTACTTTCATACAAATACTCTAAATTAAAATTCCTAGATGACCTCATTAAAAAAGGCAAATGATGTGACACTAAACGAAAGAAATTTAAAACTCGTTAGGGGAGGAGCAGGCAGGGTGGGGAGAAGAATCTCACCGCAGGTGGCGGTGTGAGATCTCCCTCACACCAGGGAGATGTATATCTGAGGTTCAGTTTTGTGCTCTAAAAATCTGTTAAAAAACACCACAGGGCTTGAATGACGTGCTACAAGTCTAGCCATGAAAAGGTTATTAAGAAAAAAAAAGCAGTGCCAAAAAATCAGCTCCATAAGATAGACCGAGACAACAAACAGGACCCTGCTAATTAATATTTGTTCTGCTTCAGCAGACAGTTACTGGACGAGACTGCAACAAACAAGCATGTCTCACCCAATCACATCATTAATCCATTCACGTTCACCACCTGAGGACCAGCTATGCCCCACAGATATTTATTCATCTGTTCCACAAACAAACAATTACAACACATTTTCTGGAATTAGAGCACCTGTTACATTCGGCACAGCTTTCACGCCCAGAGGCAGGTATGAGTTAATACTGAAAAAAATCACTGTATCGCAAGCCAACACAAGTTATTCATTATATTTTGATAACTCTACCCCCAAAACACCCACAAAGATCAAAACCACAACTACCATGGAGCAAAGTTTAGTTCAAATACGCTCAGTTTAAAACTGCCACTTCATTGTTACAGAAAGTAAAATTCACACAATGCCTTATTTCTCAACAGAGAAAGGCATGAGCTAAATCTATGACACGACTGTAAAACGTTTGGATTGTAGCAAGCCTGTGAAGTGCTTTTCATCTGAATGGTACTATAATGGCAAAATAATAGAATAATCAGGAAATAAATTTTGTACATTTCTTTAGGCATGTAACAGATAACCACATTTCTTTGGCTCATTAAATGCATACTGAATGCAAAGACATTTGGTGGGACACTCATGCCACTACAGAAAGTCTCAATTAAAAGAAACCTGACAATTAAAAAAAGAAGTCCACACCAGTACACCACGGCAGTTGATGTGGTGCCGCCCTATCACCACAAGAACAAAGTCCGAGGAATGCAATTACATTTGGTAACATCCAAAATTCTTATAAGTTGAGTATTTTGATTTTTAACTACCTTGTTCTTTCCAGAAGCACTACACTCACACAACTTTTTTTTTTTTTTTTTTTAAAGTATCAAATTATAGCTGCAGGAGTAAGCAGCTTACTCTTACTTACATACTAAATGAACGGAGGTCTAAACACTTAATAGTGGTTAAGAGCTCGAGGAGCTAAATTGAGAAGCACTGGAGCACCTGCCACCACAAATATAAATGGAACGTATGAATCGCACCCATCCACTTTCCCTGTATCTGCCATACGTGTTAATTATTAGCCTTCACACAGATTAAGGCAAAAGTAATCTTATTGCTAAACCCACTTGAATTTTCCCTGACAGACTTCCAGTTCGCTAGCACGTTGGACAGAAATTCACCCCAAACCTGCATTTGCTGCGTTATTTCAGATCCTTTCATTTAAAACTCTTTTTTTTTTTCCAGAGGAACCTCAAACAAGCTATTTCATTTCTGTCACAAGGTTGCAGCTTTTAATAACGGGAACTTGTTGCTGGTGAAACAGTAACCCCCAGCATCAAAACGAACAGTCTCCACCACACTGGCAAGTCTTAATACGGGCATGGTCTCTGCCCCAAATAATTTACGATTTGGGTGGACAAAAAAAATTAAAAAAAAAAAAGGCAACCCACCACATGAGCATAAACAACAACAGCTCTGGATTAACGATAGATACAGTAAAAAGTGACACAAGTTGAACCCTCTGCACGAGGTGGCGATTCAGAAGACTCTGAGCTTCTTGAATCACCTGCTCAGGGACGTCCTGTCTACCTCTGGCAAACCCGCAACCCAGGCAGCATCTGGGGGCTCCTTCACTCCAGCTGCCACAAGAAGAAGCTGCTGCGAGAGCCATGGGAAGAGGCTGCTAGCGCTAGACTACTTTCTGTCAGGTAGTGCTTTTGCACACAAAATGCTTCCATAGCTTCTTCAGAGGGTACATTTTACAAAAGGAATTTTGTCTGCGACCAGAGAAACTTTTGCCGTGTGTGTGCCAGAGAGGGTACCAGGCCTGGGAAGAATGACATGCCTCCTGCACCAGCAGTTCTTTGAGGAGGCAGAAAAATCCTTGTGGGGTGCAATTAGAAAGCAAATTAGAAAGCAAGAACCCACTGCAGAACAATCCTTTTTTTTAAAAAAAAAAAGTTTTACTGTCCTCTGGGAAAAGCTGCTCGGTTAACTGCAGAGCTGTTTGTCTTTCTGTCTAAACACATTATATTCCCTCAGAGCCCTTAAGCCAGGGCTGCACTTTGAGCACAGCCCTGGCGCTTGCCACCCATCCCTTCCCTTTGTCCGCTCCGCAGCCTTGCCGCTGCACAAAGAGCGCTCCCGTGACCCAGTTTACGGTGTCTACAGTTTTCCCACACTCCGAACTTTGCAAAGGATTCGGAGGACTGAATCCAACACGAAATCAAAGAGCTCCAAAAGCTGCCCTTCTCCACGGCTTGCTGTGCTGATGCCGATCTATTATTTAGGAACAGCTCCTGGACCGTCTCACGTTATCTGCAAGGTGACGACTCGGTTTCAGCAGTGAACTGCTTACTCCCGGGAGGTGCTGGGAAGGATGCGAGCCCGGTCCGGTTTACCAGGCAGAAAACATCACGTTTAGAAGGCTGATGCAAACTGCTTTTTCCCTGGCCTGGACCAGGAGGAGAGTTGGGACCAGCACAGATAAAGACAGCAAGTTCAACTGCCCAGTAAATCCAAAGCACTGGAAGCGACAGCAAGAAACGGGACACTTCAGCCAAACAAACTCCTTTCTTTGTAGAAACAGGTAGCATACCTTCCTTATCTGAATCATACACCACAGCGTAAATTTACACTTTATGAGCTATTCCAAAATCTGCCCTGCTTAATAATCTGTATCAGCAAGAAAACACTTTAAATTGTCTCTCACAATTAAACCCAGGCACAACCTTGTATAAATCAAAATTTTGCTACCATATCAAAACGTTACACTGGGGCTGTATAACATTGCCCATATCCTCATTACATGCTACACTAATTACTACCAGCAGATTCAGAATTTTCTGCACATTAGAGGCTTTTAGAGGAGCTATAAAAAATTTCAGGCACCATTAATTTAAATTTGTATTGAAATTTCCTTTTGACAGATGGCCAAAAATTACTTACTATTTAGAGTACCAGAGCTGCCTGTTTGCACATTAGAAGAGGAAAGGGAAAAATTAAAAGCAAGAAGGAAATTTATGTCACGTTCATTACCTGTTAAATGTTAAGGAGCATTATCCTGCATGAATAAATTATTTCATACAAGCACACAGACTCCAGCTGCTGGCAACTGGCACGTTCTGGCTGACAAAAACCGTCTCAAGTCACACAGCAGACAATCATAAAAAGCCTCTCTTAACCAGGAGCCACTTAAGGGAGGACAGATCGATTGAACAAGCGACTAACTGCTACTCTGGGCATCACTGAAAACATTTAAGGAAATTAGCAAACTATTTCACCTTGCAAACCTGGCAGCAAGCCCCATAGTGCCAACGCGCAAGCCAACTCACAACCTGAACATCGTGCAAGACGAACATCTACTTAACATTTCAAAGCAAATTGGCACGAAGTAGGGACGCCCTCCTCTCGCTCTCTAAGCCGTATGAATAACAGTGCCTTTGAATCATCCCCAGACAAAATCAGTCTTTTTCATATAAACACCCCCATAACACCCTTGCCAGCATAAACACCCCAACATCCCACAGACCTTACAGAAACATGACCAGCATTATTTTGTTTAAAAACAGTGATTGGCATACACTAGCAGCTCATTCACTTTCTTGAATGAAGCGCTCGTGGTTCCAACTGTACAGGTATGCAAACTTGCTAAAGAAACCGTGCAGGTTTGTATTCCCACGTTTAATTATCTGCCGCACTTGTACTTGTTTGGGCGCAGGAAAGAAGAAAATGGACTAAATCTATCTGTTCACAGCGAAGAGGGGCTGTTCTAAGGAAATCATCATTAATCTGCGCCCAGCCTCGCCGCACGAAGCAGTAATCCCAGTTTCTAGCCCTCATGACAAGGAAGCTGGAGGGAAATCTGACGCGCTGTTGTCCTGTGTCGGCAGATAGACAGCTTCAGTGCCTTTGCTGCTCACGGTAAAAACTGACAGTTCCTGTCAGCTCCTGGTTGTTAGGCAGAGCCACGTGGGTAACAGAAAAACTGACATCCATCGGTTCCGTTGCACTCGGCTGGGACATGGCAGAGCTGCCAGTGGCACGATGGCACGAAGGAGAAGGCCGTGGGACACGTCCCCACCCGCGGCTGCCGTGGAAACAAAGGCACAGCAGCCCCTTGAGTGGCTGCCCTGGCCAGATGGGTCTCCGGTGGGTGCAGAGCCCGTGCCCGGCACCGTCCAGGGCACACTGGTAACATCTGCCTGGCAATCTTGCCTAACGCACCCTAGACCTGTGCTGCGAACACCTCTTCTGCCATGTGGCCAACCCCAAGAACAAATTACATCTTCCTAAAAAAATCAGCACTAAAAACTTGACAAAATGGTTGATATGTGCTCAGTAAGGTGGGCATGGGTCTCGTCCTTTGTAAGAGAAAAGTATCTTTCATGTCACACTCATCACCACATAAAAAGGCTTAATCTTACACTCCTGAAAACTGTGCAAGGCACCACTCTGTAACTACATCCATCCACCCGGAGCTGGGCAGGTGACTGCACAGCTGGCAACAACCAGGTCTGCTGTGAGTTGGTAAACCTCCCAGGGACATGAGGACAGAAGACTGATCGGGAGAGGACAGGGTCAAGATGCACCTCCGCGCTTGCAGTGTTAAAACCCCAGGAGGCTCTGAGGAACTCTGGTGGCTGTCCAGTACGGATAAGCTTTCAGGCAACATAGGATGAATTGTAGCTGTGTGCATCACTGAATGCTCAAAACTACATGAGCTGCAAGGCATGTGTTACATTTACCAATAAACACTACCAGGCACAGGATGGTGCACACAGGTAGGCTGCAGTCATTCACAGCCTGGAAGTTAACGGTTGGAAAAGGAAGGCAGGAACCTCCATGCGAGGACCACCTTTGTTGGGGTAGGGAATGGCAGCTCGCACCTCTCCAACTGGTTCGGCAAGGACAGTGGGCAGCACCCCACCTCTCTCCTGTGAGCGACAGAGCTCTCCTCTCCTAACTGCATTATTAGGGCACATCATAATTACAGTTTACAGCCTCCAACTGACTTAAAACTACTGGTTAATCCTTTCTGTCTTGTAAGCTTAGCACAGACCCCGGGCAGCCCTTTCCTTACACCCAGGAACAGCCTCAATGCTCTTCCACCGGACGGCACACCGCCTGCAAGCCTAGCTGCCCCACTACCAGCCACTTTCTGAGCCTGATATACTCTAAGCTCTGTTAATCAACACGTGTCACAACCCAGTTTCACTTTGTGATTTTTTCTTATGACCACTCTGGGACATACTTGAGAATATCACAGCAAGCAGCTCTTTCAAGCCAGCCCTTACACCTACAAAATGGAGTCCTACCTTGATGGAGTCTCTGTCTGCAGGCAGAGCAGCCCCCGTGCGCAAGGAAAGGAGGCGGTGGCAGGGGATGAGGAAGTAGCGGGAAAGAGAAAGAGAAAAGTACTAGTTAGTTTACATAAAATTATACATTTATCATACTTGGAAGAAAGAATCCTGATGTCTGTTAAATAATAAATTGCACAGATGTTAACTTTTCTGTACAGTTAATAATTAATACTGTGCAGCCAGATTTATAAAACTGGATTCTAGCACTCGAACACAATTTCTGGCTACCACTAGGTAATAAATGCTGAAGCAATTAGCTAGGAATTCTTGTGAAATTCCTTTTTTTTTTTCTTTTTTTTTTCTTTTTTTTTAAAGAAGAAAATTTAAAAGAGAGGAACAAAGAAAAGAGAAAGAAATGAAGCCGCACACTCATCTGGCAGCACCTACCTCTTTGGTGATCGTTATCATGGTGCTTCTTCTCATCTTTAATTGGGAGGTGGGACTGCCCCCCCCAGTGCACTGGACAGTGCCAGGAGACCAGCACTGCTGCCAATGGGTGGGATGGCTGGAGGCTGCAAGCCTGAGGGATGTGGAGTAAGCGGCACGGGAAGACCATGTCCGTGTGACAAATGCTGGGCCTGGAGTTGTTGCTGCTGTGAAAAATGAAACACAGATATTGAATTTGTTCAGGGAGCAAGGGGCTGTCCAATTGATCCTGTACGTCAAACATCATTGATCAGATCAACCAATAAATCTGATCGATCCAGTTATCAGCTCTGACAAACATCCTGGCGTTTTAAAAAGTCCACGTTTGGACACAACACAATCGGTAAACCTCAGGGTGAATTAAAAGAATGACAAAAAAAAAACGAAAAAAAAGAAAAAGAATACAGGAATGGAATTTTATACTTTTTGTCAAATTTTTATTTTCTCTGAGGTATTACATTTTTCTTTTTCTAGCAGAAACGCACCACGTACATGTCTAATCAAAACATACGTAACTGTAAAAGCAGTTATATAACGCAAAAAAAAAAAACCCACTGAAAATTGAGAAAATTAGTGTTAAACAGTTCTCCCAGCGCTACCGCACAGCATGCAGTGAGAGTTAATTTGAAAGAGAAAACCTGAATTAACAATCCAGAAAAGGAAACTGGTTGCAGCCACCGTTTTAAGCCCTTTAAGTGTCCTCAGCGGTACTTGAGCAAATTACTAAAGAAAATCTAATGTAGCAAGGCTTGGGTCCTCCTGTAGGCTTGCTCAATAATGCTGAAATAATTGGGCACTCTGTGCACGTTTAGTGATGCTCGAATGAAAAGCTAGAGGCCTGCCCTTGTACTCTTCTCTAGCTGCTGACTCTGTGTTGTGACAGGTTTATTTGAGTGGGACTGTGATGCATGCACCAGTAACTGCGCTGACAAGAGTTTAAAGTCATTTTTACTAGTACACTGGCAACACATAGAGAAAGCCCTTGAGAGGTTCGAATTGGAGTGCTTGACCTCAACCAGGGCTGCATCAAGCTCTGTGCTATACTAACCATTGTGGGGTAGATGGATTGTTTGTTGCTACTCAATGGGAAGGCAGAGGGGAAGAAAAAAGAAAAAAAAAAAAAGGTGAAAAAGTTATGTTAAATATATCCCAAGACAGGTCTATTCAGGTCTACAGCTTGTCCACTAACCATCTAACTAATTTCTGTTCATACAGTAACAAGATTAGCTCTGAAATTTTCTTTTTGTTTTCAAACAGCCACTGCTCAGGACTCAGGGTAAACTGAACCAGAAGTCCTCTAGGATCGCACTCTTCACCCCTTGCACATCGGCATACAGGACTTTGGAAGAAGAAGAAATAAAAAATTGAACCTGCTTTGCTAAAAACATTCCATTTTAAATTCCTAATTGAGAAGATTCAAGTCCTGCTTTTGTTTGTTTTCCATTGGAACCTAAATTCACTTCCCACCTCATGACCCAGCTCTTTAATCAATCCAGAGACAATACACTGTTCACTTGATTTCTCCCTCCCCTCCCAGGCATGAATCTTTACGTAAGGGTGAGCTGAAAGTAAAAGACTGCGAGTCAGACACAGCACGCTAGGTAACTTGTGTGGCACACTGCACGCATGCCTCCCTCCACACCCCCCTGCAAAAGTACACATCCTTCTCTTCCTCCTGGAAATACAACCCAGGCAGTGGAATCAGACTGGCAGCGGCACGCACATGTCTTCCGACCCAGATCAATGCCAGAGAAAGGAGGGGAGCAATCTAAATGGAAGGTGAGGAAAACAAATATTTAATATTACGAAATACAAGAAACAGCGGGGGGAAATAAAAAGCACGGGAAAAAAGAAAACCAGAAAGAAGATTCTTCCAGGTAGAGGAGGGAAGGCTCAACCCTTTCCCTGCTCATGAACCCATGTCATTCCAGCAGACGCTCCTTCTTGTAGAAAGTATCAAACACATTTTGCTTGCCTGATGCTCTTACGGAAGGATGCTTTGTTTCTCAGAATTTTAAATCAACTACAACGAAACGAGGCAAGAACCAGTAGTGTATTGTTTAGATTCAGGGTTTGAACAGGGCTGCCTTACAGCAAGGGAACAATCTGGCATGCCTGATTTGGGGAAGGAGGAAGAGAATGAAAAGGAATGGACAAAATAATCTGTGTTCTGGAGCCTCATGTTAAACAAGGAATTTCCCATTCTTGTTCAAGAATATGCTATAAACCACTGCAAGAAGATGTCTACCTGAATCTGGCTTGAAGCAAAGGCTTTGAGAAGAGCCTGAGACTATCAGCAGTGACAGAGCTTCTCCTTTTTTAACTACTTTGCTGTTGACCAAAGTGTACCAGCCAACGGATGCTCATTACACAGTACCATACGATTCATACAGATCTGCCTATTGACCTACCCAATTTGCCTTATATGACTTCTTCTATGGATAGAGGATGATTTCCAAAGAGCATGAAGACGACTGAATTGCGAATGCAATCCTCTTTTTCACTGCTCTTTACTGGGAACCTCTCTATCTAGTCAGCAAGACAGCAGCACAGATTGGACCTTGGATGCACGGAACATCGTTAATGCCTCCCAGACATAATATGGGCGTTAAGAATAGTACGGGTAGTGCCACCTCAGTGCCTAGTGGTTTGGGTTCGCCTAGAACAGCATGGCTGGCCCAGTCCCTCTCAGACAAGAACCGACGCTCTTTCACTGCAAGTTAAACTGCAGAGAAATTGAATTGATCCAAATATAACTGGAGATAACTGGAAAAAGAACCTCAAACCCACAGCATTCCTGCCATGGAGAACTTTTCTGAAGAGACCAAGCTCTTCCATGGAAAACGATGGGAACATGAAATCTGGAAAGAACATGGCCCCTGCAGTCACAAAAGTATCTGATATTCACTGATACAGCAGAAATTTGGTGCAACTTAGTAACATCGTAATGGTACAAAGAGAACCCTTTGCTTTGAAAATCAGACTGTTAAATAAATTTAAGCTAATACTCAAAATTCCAGTAATGCCCCACATGCCTGTGCCACGCAGACATGGATAATGTCGTGCGTGCTGTTAGACTGAGGTGGGACTGAAAGTCTAACAACAGGAGGAAGATCACGGACTAGGACTGCATTGGTACAGGAAAGGACTGTGAGCTCCTCCAACGTGATGAGCAACATTGTACAGCAAAAGTGAGGCACTGGTCTGAAAACAGAAATGACAAGAATTCAAGTGAAACCCTGGCCAGGCTTTTGCTCTCAGAATATAAAAGAGCAAAAGGAAAAAAAAAAGGTGTATGTTTGCATAATTAAAGTACTTAAGAAGGTAAAGTGCCATTTCCACACCTTTGAAATCTATTACTATATTCAAATGCCCATGATGGTCACAGCTTGGTTTTGCTTTTGCACTGCCCATGGGCGTCACTGGTGAGCATCAGCTTCCCGGGTGGCCTGTACACAGCTGCTTGGTTACAGGGAAAGTTATAAAAACACAGGCAATTCCTTAACCCACTGGGCATCGGGTTAGTGCTTCAAAGTGGTAAAAAAAGGCAGCCCTCCTCTAGTCATCAAAATGCCAAAGATACAGAGGAGTAAGACAACTGACAGATATCCTCCCCACACAGAAATATTCCACTACGGAAGAACGTTTACATTTGTTTCTGCTCATATCATGAATTTAGATCATAAAATCTGACACAATTTAAAAACTTGCAAGGAAAGCCTGAAAATGAGCCAACTGAGTAACCACATAATTTTCTTGATGTTGCTGTAATGCTTTCACTTCCCACTCCTCCATCTTCTCTTTAATTTTTTATCCTTAGTCATGTTATTTATGAACCCTTAGCATGTGGTTAACTTTAGACAATTCCATCACAGTTGACTACAGTATGTGTAAAGTCAGGCATACATTTTCAGCATCAATGCATAATAGGTGAAAACTTGCAAAGGCAGTACACCAGGCTTTATTATGCTGTAATTTTTCCAGAACTATTTAAAAAAAAAAAAAAACAGCAACAGTTAGCTACCAAGAAATATGCCCACAGAATTGCAAAATAGATTGCAATGTTTTTAAGAAACATCCAACACACAAATACATAAGAGCAATGGTAAACCCAGCAATCAGAAAGACATACAAAAAAAAAAAAAAGTGTTCTTTTTGGTAATAAGTTTAGTAAGACGATCATTTAAAACAGCTCAGTAGTAAAAGCAGAAGTAAAAGTTTCAAGGTTTAGACATATCAAATAAAGATAGTATCCAGTTGCTACTAATCTGTTGGGTTTTTTTTAATTTTCTCTATATTCTTCTAGGCAGTGTACAGCAAGGAGTAAAATAACTCCAAAGTCACATCTAAACAAACAGGTAAAAAGGCTTTGCAAAAGGTTCTTATCTGAGTATCACTAATTTTTACAACTGCAATTCTAAATATTGATGCTTAGCTTAATTCTTTTCCCAACACATCTTAAGAGATCAAATTTAAAGTAAAATGTGATAATAAACCCGCTAACAAATTAGCTTCTAATGCTCTCTTGTTATAGTCAGCACATTCAAAGCCTATTTTCCTGGAAAAGGTTCAAGTTTTTACTGGATACTTTCCAAGCAGCTCTGTGTCGCAGTAATCTACCACTCTTCCTCTCACAGACCCTGAAAGCTCACAGTCATTATCCAAACAACCTGAACATACCCCTCTAACCCGAAGACATTTCCAACATTAACAAACCAATGTCTCAAAAAACAATTTTATATCTACACACCTGTGCACTACCCACACCTGCAACACTGTGGGGAGGGGACCTCAAAAAATCTAGATAAAAGAGATTCACTGTTTGTTTGAAATTCGTTGGATGAAGTGATTGACGGCTCAGAGTGAATCATTAGTAAGATAGCATACAGATAAAGCAGCAACCAAGACAAAGAGGAAATGAAGACATAAAAACAATGGCTTAGGAGTCCACAGTATCAATGTCAATGGTTTAAAGATCAGCAAGAAAAGGAAGTCCTTTGGCACACACAGTGTGCTTAGGACAACACAAATTTTTATCTGTCGTGCCTGTTCACACCCTTGACATGATGTACACTGCTTGTACTTCCTTTGTACGGCTCGCTCTGTGCTGGCATACCATTACGAACAAAAGGTTTTTCTGCTGTTATGATACAACACGGCAAAACCACCTGCAAAGAGAGTCATGCCGCAGGTCCTCCAGTGGAATGCCTGGAGCTATATGCATATATATCATACGATTGGCTTGCCATAAAGAGACTGCGGTACGGATGTAGGGTAGAGCAACCTACTATCCTTACTCTTTTAAGAGCGTGTGATCATTTTGCAAATGAATGCGCCCAGCATTAAAGAAAGGTATCAGAGATTGGTGGGAACTCTGAACGCTCATACACAGCTGATCTACTGGAAAACTCAGATGTTGTTTCTCTTCACAAAGGGGAATGAATGCACAGGTTAGACAAAATCTAGGAAAAAGAATGAAAAATTATAAAAAAGGAGAGAGAATAAAGAGGAGACCAATAATAATAATAAAAAAACTCTATAAAAAAAAAAAGGCAAATGTCAAGCTTTTTACTCTCTGAGAATCAGTAATTCCTTCCTTTGAGGATGCTGATTCTTCAGGACGAAAGCAAGCTCCACTGAGAAAACTATGGGGGGAAGGAAAAAAAATCAATAGCTGTCATTAATCAGAAGGGGAACATTTAGAACTCCTACATAAATAACAAAGAAACTATCAGAATCATATCTCTACAAATTGCCTCAAAGATCTTTTAAGTGATCTAGGAACAAAAAGTCATCTCCCAAATCATACTGTGGGATGAAAGGCAATATATGCAGAGCACATTTCCGTTCTTAATCATATATATAGGAACATCTGTCAAGATACATGTTTCACCATTTGTTCTCCCTTCCCCCCTTATGACTATTTTTCACTCAGTGAAACGGTGTAGACAGAGGACAAAAGTAACAAAAAAATTAATACAACCCACCAGCAAATAAAAGATTCGTGGTAAAAAAGGCCAGCATTTTAATAAAGCAAAAACCTAGCCCCCTGTGAAAGGTCAGGTGCACCTTCCCCCAGAATGAAGTTCAGTAGTTCCTTCTTCTGCTTGCAGAACTACTCTCCATCTCAATTTCACACTGAGGGTGAAGGGAGGAAGAAATAGGCTTTTTAGAATTACTTTCTATTATCATTTAATAAAGGGCAAAAATTCTTGCATAAATCATGCCACTTAAGCTCTCTTCTTCATTCTCCTCCATCAATTGCTAGCTAAGGAAAAGAAAATCCCCATCTGCAAGAGAAGGCAGAAAACACGCAATGCAAGTAAGCTCAAGGTCTTACTACAGAGAGCGTCAGTGGCGTGAAATATGCCACACATACCAAACCTCCACTTTAAAAGCTTTCACTAAGACCAGTGCAGAGAAGAGTAATGATGGCAGCAACTGGGTGTCTTCTGTTACAAATAAACAGATGGCAAAACTCAGCTCTGGACAGGTAAGTGCACACTGAAGTACCCTAGTTACCAAGTGCTCCACTCGTGTCCTACCCTAAGACAGTGGGAAGAGATTTTCTCTCTTCTGGAATGACAGGAGAAAAACGGTAGACCTGTTGTGACCCTGTGAATCTTGGTCCTTTTCTTTAGAACTAGAAAACGAGAGTGATGTCTATGCTTTTCCCAGCAGATTCCTAAATAATCTTCTTCTAGGGTCCTCACATGCAAAATTTGCTGAAACTCTGGGCTACATAAACATGACTGAAAAGTGAGAAAAGTACCACCTGAGATGTATAATAAATCGAACAACAAAAACTAGAAGAAAAGCTAAGTAACACTACTGGACACAGAGAGACCTGAGTTGCTACATCTATAAGCAATTCTATCACCAGAGCTTTTAACATGGCAACTTAAAACTCACTTCTACGCTTCGTCACAAGGCATAGTCTAAGAGCCATGTCGTCTTAGCATAAAAGAGATGCATGTCACGCATCTCACACAGGCATTCCCTTAATGTGTCTTTTAAAGTCAATCCTTAGCAAGTCAAACTTCTGGATAGCAATTACTGAGAAGCACAGGCTTCATAACTCTGTAAGAGTTAACACTATGTTTCGTCATGCTTACAACACATACACATACACACTATGTTGGATTTCAGCAAATTGTTTCTGCTTGGGATAAAAATCTGGGTTGCCTGGATTGATCCATTATTTCCAACCCATTCTGCGTCTTTAAAGACTGTCATTTCTGGTGTAGCTCTTGTTCTGTGCAGAGCACTGCAATGCTTGCTCTTCTCGGTGGTGAGCAGCCTCTTCCCACAGGTCAACGTTAGGTGTTAGGACACACTGACACCATTATCTTTCTCCAAACAGACTTCATTGAGAGACATCTCTTCCAATCTAAATGATTCTACAGTTTATGTAGTGTTCTGTCTCTTTAATGTAGTTCCCATTAGTCAAGTAACTGAAACTTAAAGCCTTAATGTTACAGTTTCCCAGTTACAGCAGCTTTGATAAAGGAAGGTCTTGACATGGATCAAACCAGCAGGATTTAAGTTGTGGCTCCAAGACTGTGGAAGGACCACTTGTTCTCTTTGCCTCAATCTCTTCCCAAGGTAGAAGAGGGAAAGCAGTACTCTCTTGCCTCAGAAACATTACTAAAGTAAGTTCATTGATGCTTGTAATGCATTCATATACTAAGGAAGTGTCTGTGAAACATTCGTCAAACAGTAAGCAAGGAACTGTCTCACTAGCAAAATTCAAACATTCTGAAATATCAGACAAAGATTCAAGACCTCTCATATTCCTTCTTCATAGATGAATTTAACATCTGGAAATACCTTCCTTATGCAGTACTTTAGTGTCCATCCCAGCTAAGTACTAAAGCCCTCGCTTTAGCCTACGTTTAAGATTGAAGACACAAAAGAACTACCCATAGACCTGAAGAAATGCAAACACTTAACTGACCCACTGTATGGAGTCCTGGTCCTCAATCATAGCTGTAGGCAACGGCCTACAAAGTGCAGTTGGGAAGAAGTCCAGATAACACGTACACAATCCTGTTTAGGGATGATATCAGAACTCTGTGGATTGAAACCCTGACACAATAATAACTCTCTTCAGGCTATACTGTACAGTAAGGGTACACATTTGTATGGGCTGCATCTCCACTGAGTACATAAACATTGCTGATTTTGCAGTCAGGTTGATTTTAGGAAACCCCTGCCTTCACAATATTTCAAAACCAAAGAGATCCTTCATATGCTTTTTATTCTTCTCCAAAGCACTGGTATAAGGCCATCACTGAAGGCATGTAATAAACCAAAAGTCTGATGGTTTATTACAAAAATCTGTATTTGGCTGGAGACAGCTTCCATACACTGGAGTACAGACCATCTTGGCAATGCTGTTTTTTCTCCTTTCTACTGTGTGTGAAGTGAAAGCGTACAAAAATAAGTCACAAATAAAATATTGCATATGTTCATGCTGTAGGATATGAAAAAAATTCTCTGTAGGACTCCTCCTATCTGCACTGATTAATTGTCATCCAAAAAAGATACAGTGGTCACACAGCTGTGGTGCCAGGGTTTGGAAAACCTTGAGAAACATGGAGGCAAAAGTCACCTCTCCTGCCTGATCAGATACAGTATGTCAGCCGGAACACTCATGTCATATACACTTACTTAAGCATAACGAGCAGGGCCTCTGGCATCAGCATATTGGCAGTGAGATGTAATAAGTGATTTGCACTTCACACTGCAATGTTACTGACTGCCCATACAGTGATAGACCAATATAAATCCAGTAGCTACCACAGCTATTGAAAACAGGAGGAAAAGAGGGAAACAGTGGCAGCCCATTGCAAGTGTAGCAACAGTATTTAAAACCTATCCTTGGAGCATTTTTTTCAGTAAATACGGAACCTGGAATTATTTACATTCTAATTAATTCCCTCAAAAATCCCTAAAAAGATCCTGTGCATCATTTTCAGCTTCTTTAAATCAGGATCATACTGCATATGGAAGAGATTTATTTAAATTAAGCCTCACCTGTAAAGCTTGCTCTGAAGCTGGCACCTGGGAACAAGAGAAGAAGAAGAAAAAACCCTACAAAACACCTCTTTCCCCCGAAAAAACAAGGTGTCTCTAACCTAGCCAGACTTCAGATGGATAATTCAAACCCAAAAGTTTTCACCCAAAAGCCCTGTGTCTACAATTCCTTCTACAATTCAATTCCAGGCACAAGGCAGCATCAAAAATATTTGCAGGACCACATCATCGCGCATCCTCAATATACAAACAGCAAACAACAGTAATTAAGCAGGGAAGAATGAGTTTCAACATTTCCTTAGGGTAGGCAAATAAACACAACTCAAAGCACGTACCCATTAAGCCGACCTCCTCTGCCACCTTCCTGCAGGAGCCCAACCAGTTTTTCAGCATTTAAGGTTCAACCACCACTTAATACGCCTTAGAACGAGCAGTACAGAAGGGGTAGAGAGATGAGCTACCGTGGTCCGCGTGCTACAACACGCTTGCTTGTTCTACTGCCCTTTCCCACCCTCCCTGAAGCTCCCGTTTCCAAGCACATGCGCTCAGCGTACAAACCGGGATCCAAACATTGCCCCCTCGGCCGTGCCGCTTCAACCAAAAACCCTCTCGGCTCTTCCTCGCAGCGCAAGCACGGTCCGGAGGCAGGAACAACCCGGAGATGCCTCCATCCGCACGTTACGCACCCTCGCAAGACGGCTCCGCATTCGGCACTTGGCGGCAGGAGCCCCGGGCCGCCAGCGCCGCAGCGACAGCAGCAGGCACTGATGCCAAGTTTTGATTTCAACTTGTGTGCACTTCTCTGCACCGCATGGCTTCCAGAGGCTCCCGCGCCTGCAAGGGCACACTGTTATTTTTCCAAACAGGCGCTGCTCTCCGCAGCTGCAAAATGGACTGCTCGCTTGAAAGCCGCCAAAAAATTACACACTTTTCGAGATGGGTCAAACGAGCGCCTCAGCCTCAAACACAGGGCAGAAATCGTGACAAGCCGTGTGTTAAAGAAGGAACTTTACAGCTCGATGATTGTACGTGACGATACAGGAGTCCTTTCTTCCAGTGACTGCAATTCGCTTATTTTTAAAGAAGATAATAAAAGCGACATAATAAAACAAAATGCTTAAAAATTAAACCGAAGCCATTTTTTTTTTCACTCAGATGTATAGAACAGTAAAGGAAAAATCATTTAAATCATTTCCTTAGTACTACGAGTAATATTTAAATAGATTTAATAGTGCTGCTCCAAACCAATGAATTATGAGTTTAAAACCTATTAAAATGTAATGTTTTTTTCCTGAGCTGAGGGGAAAGAGATTTAAATCCACTGAATTTTAATATTTCAGCTTGAGCTGCAGGAGGTAGAGAAAGTCCAAATGAACTATTCCATCAGCACCATTCAAGCATGAACATTTTAATCAGTTTTACTTCCTTGGAGTTCTCCAACACAGTTTACGCTGTCATTCTGAAAGCACTTAACACAGAGGGTGTGAAAAACCACCAAGGCTTGTTATTGCCTTCACAATTGATGGCAAATAATTTTGCAGACTTCCTATCATTAAAATGTCACTGCTAAAAATTGAGGTTCAGCATTTCTTGTGCTAAACTGCATTTTCTTTGAACACCATCACATACCTGTTCTTAAGTTTTTGGTACATTTATCTCTCTCCGTGTGATAAACAGGCACACAAGCAGTAGCCTCCATTTCTGCCTTACTACCCAACTGCAGTTGAAAACTGACTATTTCAAACAGAGGGGGAAAAAAAAAAAAAGACTCTGCTAAAATTCTTATAAAGTTACAAGTTAATTCCCTGGCTCCCTTATTAAAACGTAACCACATTCACACAGAATGTTCCAATTATGTAGTACAATGAATTAAAAAAAAAAGGAAAAAAAAAAACAAAACAGAAACATTTTAAGAGACTTTGACGACGCAATTTAATAATACAGGAAATGAAAACATCATTCCTAATTAGATCATATTACTGATTTAAGGCCACAATTTGCGTGTCGTTCCAATAGTGTGATCTTGCAGATTTTAATTTAAAAACATGGCAGCTATGACACATGACAAGATCAACTGGATACATCACAGTCCTCATCCTGATAGATGCCCCATCCCTGGAAGTGTTCAAGGCCAGGTTGGATGAGGCTTTGGGCAACCTGGTGTAGTGGAGGGATTCCCTGCCCATGGCAGGGGGGTTGGAAGTAGATGATCTTTGAGGTCCCTTCCAACCCTAACCATTCTATGATTCTATCATTCGTCCAACCTGGAAAGGGGCTCTGGATGTGCACTGCAAATTGCTTTGAGCAAGAATGCTGTACCATACTGTTCATGGCAGACACCAGATGCAGAGTCTGGATGCCTACAGATTTAGAGTTCTCCTGCAGCACACTTATGATACCTAGTTTTGGTTTCGTTTTTCTCCCTGTATCTCTCCAGAAGAAGATAGATGATATTTAACTTGCCTCAGCCCGTCAACAGTTTTAAACTGAACATGACCTGTGAAAGAAGTCATTATAACTGTGTTTCATTCCATTAAACACAACTAGTTTATTGTCAGGAGAACAAGCAGTCTCTCCGGGTTCCAGGCTCACTTCAGTATTTTGCATTTAAACTGCACGGATCAGTGGTTTGGTTCATTTACCAATGAAGATAGAATAATACTGCAAAGTTAAAAGGTGCTTCATCAGATTCCATTAAATCAGAGCACATTCATACAAAAATATATACATGTGAAACATAAAAAGAGACATGATTTGTGCACGTTCAATTCTTTTCTTGTGCCATCCTCCATTCTAGTAAAATCCATTTGGAACTCAAAGTCAGGGTTCCTCCGTTCAAATCAAAGAGGTTTAGCATGAGTGAGGGGAACTGAACAGGGCACCCCAAAGCACTGAGAAACTTAAGCTACAGTTGTATTTCAAAACCCAAATACTGCTTCTGTCCTCAGCTCACACACAGCTCAACGGGCAACTCAAAGACGTATTTTTAAAAGCTGTAAAGAGCAAACGGACTTCGGAAGCTTTTAAAATATCACTAGGTTAAAAGGACATAAACTGTCAGACTTATCAAACAGTAAAATAATGTAAGACAACATAATTAGAGCTACAGAAAAGACAAGATTTCTAATTACATTCTTTGGTTTATTTTTATTGGTATTCACTTAAAGTATGACAAGCCTTTTTCAGTCCCATGCTACATTTTCAGACTTTAAATCTAAGTGCAGGCCTGACTTTATTGTGGGTATTCATGCATCTAGAACTTAAGCTTTTTTGATAACTTGCTATCCTATTTACTCCTTTTTATTTTTAATGAGTCTCCTAAAGACTGGATTAGATTACTTCTCTCTAAACCTGACGAACACAGAATTTTCAGTCAGTACTGCTCCTGTTTCTCTGAAACTAAAGAGAGGGCCACACAGCACTTCCCAAGTCAACATAAAACAGGAGAGCGAAAAAAGGCAGTAGAGCAAAGTCAAAACCAGTCTTTTGAGGGAGGTGTCATTTTAACGCACAAACCCAAAAATTCAGATATTATAAAAATCTGAGGCAGTAGAATTTCAGCTGACTTGAAGAGGTAAATTCAGACAGCAAGAAACAAACCAGAAAATTTACTTCTGTCTGGTGCGAGAAGACCAGCAGAAGTTACTGCCAGGCAAGTGTCTAGCTTGTTTAAATTTATTCTGTGTGGCTTAGTGGTTCATAAAAGCAGGATAAACTCAAATAATGAGCGCAATAGCCAGTATCTAGAACATCACGTTTTACATCAATCAACTTATTATTTACTAGAAAGAAAATTCGCTTTTTGCAGTCTCCCTAATACATACGAAGGTGAATGGCAAAAACTTACACAAGTAGACTGTGAAGTATTCCTACACACGCGTGTGCGCGTACACATGCACACAAAACGGTACGTGCACGTGTACGCACATGCTGCGCGCACAGATGCAGCACACACATACAAAAACTTTTAACAAAGAAGCCAACCTTTAGCTACTTACTTTATGCAAAGAATGTTAATAGAAGGCAATATTTTTGGTTAGGTAATGAAAACTAATTGGGAAATTATTCATCTCCCACTCTCCCCACTGGAGTGTAAAAGACGTACAACAAATGTTATTCATGATTCTACACGACTCGCTCCAATTCACCCCCTTCTTTCTAACGGGCACTTCAGAGGAAATAAAGGTTACTCTTTTCCATTTATATCTTCTAATTGACTACCAGTGTTTTCTTGTGGTCAGAGGGATACAAAATAGAGTTAGAAGCAGCCTATTAAAACAAGCTACAATCAGTCCACTGCTCTACACTACCGTCAGCAATGATCAGAGAGTCCTGATTTCCTTGTTAAAAGACACAGGCGTAATTGAAGCAATATCTTCACTTCAGATTGATTATTCGGCGACCCTTATCCACATCTTCACTCAGCAATTTGAATTTTAATGAAAGTAAATGGAATAATTAGCATTTCAAAGTGTGTTTGATACACTGAATAAAAAAAAGGAAAAGACTTTTATGTATAATCTATACACAAAAGAAAAAGCATTTGGGAGGGCGCAGAAGATGGGAAGTACAGTAGTAGTGTCTTAATTTGAATAACTTAAACAACTGCTTGCACCAGCTGCATAATTATACATGTGAATAATGTGCTATTAAGCTATGACTTCTCACCTTTATTTTATGTAGTGTGAACAGCCACGGCTTTTCGTTGTCATGCCTTTCCTCTCCAGTTGTAAAATGTAAACACTGTGGCTGCCCACACCCATAAAATCTCACAGGACTGCTATACCCGGCTAATACCACTAGCAATAAAGCTTTTATAAGAGGGGCTCCACACATCCCTATTTTTAGGTGACTAGGAGCAGGGTGCCTATAAATGCACCGACGACAAGTTGTTCCGCCATCGATTTTGGTCATCTGGGGTTGTTTTTTTTTTAAAAAAAAAATAAAGAAACGGTTATTTTTTAATGTAAAAATAAGAAGTGTGGTACATATTCACAGTCTTGATCCACCACTCAGAAAAAGATGTGGGCAGCAGGGATGGGAAAATCACGGAAAAAGCACCGTGCGTCATACGAAGGCCACCAGCTACCATGGCTGCAGAAGCCGATTGGCACGTGGTATGCAAAGGAAGTAATGTTACTTAAAAATGTTACTTAAAAAGGACAACAAAACCCAGATACTGACCCAGCTTCGGGGAATGGATACAATACAGACATTAATTACCCTCTTAGCCTTCTCCCCACAGCGCAATCAAAAGTTTTCCAGCAGTAACCAGCTTTCATGAAGATCAAGCTACTGAACTTCATCACTTTCGCCCACTTGATGGAAATGAGTTCATACGAGAGAGAAAGAAAAACAAAAGCTATTTACAAACATAATTAGAACTAAAACAGAAAGACCACATACCCCAATGATTGCGTTCAGTTCTGCCATGGTCACTTGCTTGGCACGCTCCACAGCCTGCACCACTTGTTGCTGGTGCTATAAATGAAGATCAGAAACAGAATAAAATTATTTGTTTTCTAAATTATTAACCACAGATTCTTCTTTTTATCTTTTTTTTTTTTTTGCTTGTCAAACATATACAAGGCTTCAAATAACGGTTCTCTAACAGACAGTCACATTCTGTGTTGATCTACAAGCGTATCAGGTAAGCGGAGGATTTTTTTATGTCATTACTTGCCAGGAATTACACCTTTGCTTCCCAAAGAGCTATTTTACAACCTAGCTAAATGGAGAACTGTCTTCCTTTTGTTCATCTGCACAGTGCGCTTTTGAATTTACATGCCAACTCAAAATGCAAGCCACTTTCCTTACAGCCACAGAAACTTTTTGATTAAAAAAAAATAAAAAGCACACTGAGAAAAAAAAGGTATGGATTTTCAACAAGCGCATGGCATCCACATCACTGAAGGATATACAGATTCTCCTTCTAGGTACATTTCAAAGCAGCTCAACCGTAAAAAAGAAAATTAAAATGCCATTCACAATTCTGTCAAACACGTGAAAGAGAACTAATTATTTCAATCCCCAACATGTAAATTTTAATAGCTTTAAAAAGTCCATCAAAAACACATGGTCTAATTAACAACACAGTTTACAAGCTTCAGTGGTTATATTATCTCAGTTTGAGCGATACTGTATTCCTGCAGTAAATTCAAAATTGCTGTATGCTGAAAACTGATTGATATTTATTTGAAAACATCAACTACAAATAAAATAAGGTCCTCATCCTTGCCTGTATAGAACTTCCCCGGTGGCAAACTCATCTGCACAGGCAGCCTTGCAGGATGAGGACTGCGCACGACACACTGGTGCAAGACGGACTCGCGGTGAACGGCGAGTCGGTTGTGCCATCTGCACCGTCAGTGAGTCGTCTTTGACTTACAGCCACGGGTCAAATGTGGACAGGAGAGAGGTCTTGCCTACCTCGAGAGCTGCTGAAACCGCTAGCAATGAAACATCAGCCCTCCATCGAAACCAACGTCTAGATGTATGGTATCCTGTTATTACCCAGCTGGCATGAATTGAATCTAATGAACTAATTAACTTAAGGTATAGACCCTGCCTACAAAAGGTGGGCCATTTTCTTCTGGCTGCGGAAGATGCAACGGCATCCTTGGAGCCGCAGCCCAGCCTGGTGAGCAACATCTGGTGACCCCAAGATGATACGTCTGAGAGACCCTGAGGACTGCGACTCCCTCGCCGGAGCCAGAGTAGCCCAAGCCGGAGCCAGAGCCGGAGCCAGAGCCGGAGCGAGAGTCCTTCAGTAAAGAAGGTAAAGCCGCAAGCCCCGATGTGGTATTTGCGGGAGGGAAGCGTGCTGGAGTCGAAACGAATGGACTGGGTCTCTGCTCACCATAAAGCCTTAACTTTCCTCTAAAAACAAAAATTGTAAAACAAAAAGGGGGAATTATGGCATCCTATTATTATTACCCAGCTGGCATGAATTGAAAAACTAATTAACTAAGGTATAGACTCTGCCTACAAAAGGCGGGCCATTTCCTCCTGGCTGCGAAAGATGCAACTGCATCCTTGGAGCCACAGCCCAGGCTGGTGAGCAACATAGATGCTCTTCAGCACAAAGGCTTTAGGAAAGGCTGAGAGGGGTCTCTTTGAAGCCTCCAGTTTGCGCCCCGTGGCCACGTACATGGGCAGAGCGGAGCCAAGGTACAGGCCACGCAGCAACACCTCCCATGCGTCCTTACCAGGGGCAGAAAGCTGCATAAAATAAAGTGGGGACCCAAATCCTCAAGATCTTCCTCCAACACAAGAGCAGGCAGGTGAAGAGCATCAGAACGACTCCCCAGGCAGCACCCTGAGCCCCGCAGGGAGCGGGGGCTGTAAGGAAGGGCTCCGCTGCCCTGAGGACTTGGCAGTCTCAGATTTACCAGTTCTCGGTGCAATGCACTAACAAAAATGGTGTTTTCACTTATAAACTCTCTCCAATAAAAGCCCTCAGGGTGAGGAAAAGCAAGCCTAAAAATCTGCTCATAGCTGTAAGAAATGCTGACCTCAACTACGAAAAATGGATAAATGCAAATAATGAAGGAGGTAATTTAGAAACACTCCTGGAAGGAAGAAAATGGTTTTCAGGTTTGTTTGTTTTTAAGCAAAGAAGAATTAAATGAAGGAAATGCCAGGAGAGCAAATAACATACTGCTGCAAACAGAATCACAGCAGTCCCATTCAGAGTTTTGTAAAGCCACAGTGCTAACGTAAACCAAATCTGTCACTTGTAAGCAGACAATATACAGAAAAAACATGAGCAAATGTGTTCTTGGCATTCAGAAAAAAAAAAAAAAGGCAGTGGTGTATCACCATCACAGACAGCCAGTAAAAAGGAAATTACAATACTCAAGCCACAAGTTCCTGATGATGCGTTATAGTCTCCAGGCCATCACATGTTAAAGACAGGTACAGCTTTCATCAATTATGTAGCTGAAAGCCCAGTGACACGTGGCTCTATATGGCAATGGAGCGATCATAAAAATTACACCACACTTTTCTGGTGGAGGTCAGCCACATCAAAAATGGGTCATAGCATTTCTGATCCAGTCATTAAAAAGAAAACTTTAAAAAAAAAAAGTTTTTAAAAAATCTTTAATTTTGGTGTTTATTTGTGGTTTTTTTCTTAAATAAAATCTTTTACTGAGAAGCTTACAGTCATCTCTGCTTTCCTACCATTTCCTAGGCAATGCTTTTTGCACTGAGGCAAAGAAAGAGAGCTAGGCTCTTGATTTGTATGTATGAGCACTCAATTCCAACACCCATTTACTTAAATCCTGTTCCCAGGGCCACGAACAGGAGAAAAAAAAAAACTTCTGAGTGACCTACAGAAAGCTGGCCTGAAAACATCAAAGTTATTGTAGAAATTACTCCAATTTTCATCCAGGTTTTGGAAAAACAAGTCAACGCCACAAGAGTTTGAATGTTTTCCTTTACAGCAAACACACAAATAATATCTCTGAGGAGTATTTGGGAAAAACATCATTTCATTCCCAGGTGAGGGGAGGAGAAGGTGGAGACGGAGAGTACCAAAATCTCACTTTAAGAGATCTGCTGGAAAGCACTGTAAGACAGAGATTCCCTAGGCAGCCACACAAGGCATCTCTCATTGATTCTAATAGGTTTGGGATCAAGCCTTGGTAGAGAGGAGAAAACCCATGGGCCCAAATTAGGTACAGTAGAGACAATTAAAACTCTCCTCGTGCTAGCTGCTTTAACATTGGCTTAATCTTCAGTGGCATAGAATGCAAATGACCCAAAATAGACTGTCGGTAATGAGCCTCTCCATCACTTCCACCTTGTTGCAGCAACGGAGCAGACTCCCACTCAGCTCCCCAAAACCCCACGGGGGGCCTGCCCGGAGTGACCCCGGGGCTTCTCTGAGTCACAGGCGGAAACCATACACTCCAGTGGATAAAGACACAGGAACGCAGGGTCACCCCATGGGGTGGCAGAGCCCACCAGCTGCCCCAGCGCTGCCGAACCCAGGGTGGGCAGGGGGCTCCACGTTACCGACTGCGGCTCCGGTAACGGGCGGAAATCTCTGCACGAAGAGAAGAAGCCCCGCTGGGCTCCGGGGACTCACTGCACCCCGAAATCAGGGTGAGGGGCAGGGTGCTTGCACGCCCCCCCACAGCCACGCACCGGTGACAACCAGCACCGTGTTAAAACCACGCGGTAACACGTTCGCCTGCCCATCGAGCGATCACGCAGCAATCTGCAGTCAGGTAAAACCACCACCAACACAAAAACGGTTTCTTTTTTCCCAACCAAATACAGACACAGGGCTGCGGCTTTCCCACATGTTTAATGCTAGCCTTCCTCTGTGCACACAAGCAAATGACAGACCCATTTTATTCAGTTACGGGAAAACAGTATTTTGCATCGCATTTAAGAGGCTGGAGCAATGAACTCAATACCCGGCCCCGCCTGTCACGCAGACTAGTATCGTTTCTCCTTTTTAACTTCTTCCCTGTCTCTTCTCTTCACCCCTTTTCACTTTCCGTAACGAGCAGTGTGTCTGCACTTGTCCTGCGCTGGAAAATCACCTCGTTTCAGTCTCACGGCGGGTAGAGACAACAGAGACCGCAAGAAGGATGTAGGCTTTTTCACCTTCACGCAGTCTCACCATGCTGCCTGGTCACCTAGCCCTGGCTCCTGCACAGGCACTGCAGCACAGGGGAAAACACCTGGGCTTTTTGTACCCTGCCAGAGCTCCCAGGGCTCCCAGTGACAGGGGAGCCATGCCAGCAGCAACCAAGTGGCCCAAATTCCCCCTGGCACGCACGCCCAGATGCTGGCATTAAAAACACCTAATTCCAGCCTATCTCCAGCACCGTCAACAATGCCCAAAGCAAAACTCGCTGAGCAATTCACTTTGCAGAAGCAAGCAGGCTCCGCTATGTTTTATTCATATTATTTTGTTGTTGTACTATCTGTTTAGAGGGAGCACAGACCAGGTCTTAACTAAGAACTGCAGCAATGCCATTCTGAGAAGCCCAATCTAGAGATGGCACAATGAGACAAGGCCCTGCCTGCCAAAAACACCAGTGAGAACCTGAGAGCAAACACACATTCACCACGGGGTACAGCACACGCTTACAAAACTGGAAGGGACCAGAAACTGCACCATAACTCAGACAAGACACAGTAAGTGCTTCTTAAAAAAAGAACATTATTAGCAATATATGCACAAATTTCTAATAAGACGCTTCCTTGGTAGAAGGACTACAGATGACACCAAGTTGACAAGTTAATGACACTACAGGACTGCAGATGACAACAAGTTGTGTGGTGTTGTGGACATGCTGGAGGGAAGGGATGCCATCCAGAGGGACCTTGACAGGCTGGAGAGGTGGGCCTGTGAGAACCTCATGAAGTTCAACAAGGCCAAGTGCAAGGTCCTGCACGTGGGTCGGGGCAATCCCAAACACAAGTACAGGCTGGGCAGAGAATGGATTGAGAGCAGCCCTGAGGAAAAGGACTTGGGAGTGCTGGTGGATGAGAAGCTCAACATGAGCCGGCAATGTGCGCTGGCAGCCCAGAAAGCCAACTGTATCCTGGGCTGTATCAAAAGGAGTGTGGCCAGCAGGTCGAGGGAGGTGATTCTGCCCCTCTACTCAACTCTCGTGAGACCCCACCTGGAATACTGTGTTCAGCTCTGGAGTCCCCAACACAAGAAGGACATGGAGCTACTGGAGCAGGTCCAGAGGAGGGCCACGAAGATGATCCGAGGGCTGGAGCACCTCTGCTATGAAGACAGGCTGAGAGAGTTGGGGCTGTTCAGCCTGGAGAAGAGAAGGCTCTGGGGTGATCTTATTGCAGCTTTCCAGTACCTAAAGGGGGCCTACAGGAAAGCTGGAGAGGGACTTTTTACAAGGGCGTGTAGTGATAGGACAAGGGGCAATGGCTTTAAACTGAAAGAGGGCAGATTTAGATTAGATATACGGAAGAAATTTTTCACTCAGAGGGTGGTGAGGCAGTGGAACAGGTTGCCCACAGAAGTTGTGGACGCTCCATCCCTGGAAGTGTTCAAGGCCAGGTTGGATGAGGCTTTGGGCAACCAGGTGTAGTGGAGGGTTTCCCTGCCCATGGCAGGGGGGTTGGAAGTAGATGATCTTTAAGGTCCCTTCCAACCCTAACCATTCTATGATTCTATGATTCTATGATCTGACAGCTTCCTTGTACTTGCTGTTTCAGCTCTAGTCTGGGGCAAGTCTAAGATGGAGGAAAGTGATTTTGTCTTCTCAGCCCCTCACATCTCAGACCAACAACTACCTCCTTTTGAACAGCACGCAAGGACTCCTCCTCTGCTGCTATACAATGGATCTCACACTCTTCATCCATGAACTTTAGAAGCACCCCTAGGGAACATATGTATGGAGAAGAGCAAGTGTATTATGGTCCATATTTGTCTTGTAAGAGGAAAATCATCAACCAATATTAAAGTGTTGGAAAGGAAAAGACTGCATGCAGCATTTCCTCTTTGTATGTTTGTTTGTGTGTATGCATGCCAGTGCTTGGCATTTTGTTGAACTTCTATTTGACCACCTTATCGTGCACAGGGAACTGAAGATCCCTATTAAAAAGCAGTCCTTCTAGCTTGTTATTAGCTAGTTCACTGGCAGTTGGGAGGGAAAGTGCACCTTCAGAAAACATTTATTGCAGCCTCCTCCAGCCTACGTAGCACTTGCAGTGTGGCACGGAAGTTGACAGGGGGCAATACGGTGAACGATTCTCTGGCTTCTCAAGCAGCTTTTGCAGGTTGTGCTGAGCTCCAGGTTGCCACAACTACATCGTTAGCTGTAAATCAGCAGCTCGCGTGTGTCTCATGAATATAAACACAGTCAATATTTACTCAAAAGAAGGTAACCATGACATATGAGTATCTCCAGCGACACTGAACAAATACCACTATCCAGCACATGAGGTCGTTCAGCACTCGGTAGCCCACAAAGTCCCACAAGGATAGCCACAGGTTGCAGCCAGCCACACACCCCACCTTGACCAGACAGGAACCAGCCTCAACTTGAAAGCCTCAGGGTTGTGCAAGTGTCATGCTGTGCTGCGGCTGGTAAATTCAGTTGAGAAAAAGTGTAAATTAGCAGAGGCATGATCTACAGCTTAAGACTCAAAATGATTACATCTTACTGGCCAGATCATTCGATGATGTGAACATGGGACTATCTACACTGGCTGCAGCAGATCAAAAGCTAACGAGTGCTAACAACCTCCAAGTATTCGCCTACAACCTTGAAAGCACCCCTTTCATTTTATGCACCGAGAACTACTTTAAGCACACTGGTATCTCACAACATCGCAGGGAGGTGGAAAATGACTGTTGCAACACAGGAAGCCTGCAACCACAGCAGAAATCGAACACGCGTTGCCTCTGAGGTCCATCTCATGCCTCAACCACAAAGTCACTCCTTCCCATCAAAACGGGAAGCTTGTATTTCTTGGTGCTGATTTTTACAGTCTGCCTAAGTCGGAGACAACATAAAAACAAGGCACCCCTTGACTGCATATTTAGACAGGTTAGGAACCTTATTTTCAATACATGTTCAGATGATGTACAGCACAGTAAAACTGACTGAAGCCTGGAGAATTTCCTGAATACCTTACTGGATTGCCTCCTGAAACAAAGCAGACACTAGTACACAGTCGGATGATGTATTATAATTGCATCCTTTTCACAAGATCTCTAGCGATTTTGGCCACGATTTCTTACTTCTAAGTGAGTTATCGCAAGCCATTGATTCCTTACAAAGTTAACAAGCAATAAGACAAGTTAACCTGGTGCTATTATGAGGCAATAATGTTGCCATCAGTGCATGTAACCACTGTATTTTGTTCATTTTTCCCTCAGGCACAATACAAAGGAGCCTGATCACATTTTTCAGCCACTATTCCACAATTAGACTGTATGCAAAATGCATAAACAACAAAAGCACACTGCAATTCAATTCTCTGTTAATCTAGATGATGAAATAAAGAGACTTCCAGTAAGACACTCACTTTTTAAAGACACAAATTAGGTAGAAGACTAGCAGAATACCGAAATCTGGAGATCAGTTCTCTTTTGCTTCATCAGCATATGCCAATATAAACTGACTTAAATAAGTGTTTCTACTAACAGAGATCAAATATCAAGATCTTCCTAACCCCAATATGAAAACTATCATGACCAGTGGCAGTGCCGAGACATGTTAAAAGTTTTTTTTGAGCTTCCCCTTTCAATCCCTCTGTGCTGTCTAGTCCCCCTCCCTCTTGCTAGGTGAACCAAAAAGCACGCTTGCCTCCACGTAAGACAAATGTGGCCGGCTTTTTGGAAGTGTTCCCTTTTGTCTTGGCAAGTAAAAACTCCAAAGCTGTGAATTTTTTGACGTCTCCATCTCCTCTGTAGCTCAAAGAGCTTTGACACCATGAAACATACACAGAGGAGGAGCTGTAAGACTTGGAAAACAAGATGAAGAAAACTTTATGGGCCGCAGATTTAAAAAGCAGAGGCTCAAGAGCACAGAAGCCCTATCAGAGCCTGTTTTCACATCTAAAACTGCTTAACTCAAAGCTGTGATCTAAAACCTAACAAAGTAAACAGCAGCCATTAAGCACACTGATGCTGGTGCGCCTAAGCCCTCGCTGGGTGGTACTGTACCCATGACAGAAGTGGGACAACATCATTTTCTAAATTTACCATTCAGATCATCTCAGTTGTCTACTTACACAGTTCTCATAACTAGTGTACTAATGACAAGCTACTGCAATGGCTATGTCCAGAATTACTTTAAAATTGCTCTCAATGCCTATGGCTTGATGGCCGAGAGGTTGTTAAACAGTGATCAGGGCCCTTGGCTCATAGTTCACAAGTTACTGCATGTGAGCACCACGTGGGAGACTCTCCTCAATGGAAGCAAAGAACGAAGTACAACGTGCAGCCTTCACAGTGCCTTCTCCCTCTAAGGCAAGGAGTGAAAACGTGCCAATACCAGCTTTGAGGAGAATGACTCCAGGGTGATGTAGCTCCAGTGATAGGAGATGATGCATAAGAGAGCAGAGAAAAAGGAGTCCGTGCTCACCTGAGTGGGATGCCACTGACATCAAAGCTCAAAAATCTACAGCCTTTTTTTTCCATTGCCTTCTCCCCGCCGCCCCCCTCAATTCTACATGAGCATGTAGAGGGGGTGGAGGCTAGGATTTCCAAAATTAAAGGTCAAAATCTACCACTCCCTGTGAGTCAAACACATCTTTCTCCAAATGTATTCTAAGCCCATGCAATCCCTTTGCTCGTCTTAATTGGCAAGAAACACCTACAACAAGAAAACACATGGGCTGGGTGTGTGCAAGCAGAGCAGCGTGACTGATCTGTGCATGGTAATAAAGTTTTGTTTAGCATTTCAGCTGAAAATAGTAGTAGCAGTACAAGCAGTAGTACGGCATACTGGTACAAAGTTTCTAAACATGGTATTGCATACTCTAGAGAAGATGTCTCTGTCGTGGAAACGCTGATCTCGTGTCTTTGCCAAGATCACAGCTTTGCCTGCCAAGTGCTCACCCCTGCCTTTGTTTCAAAATCCTGTCATTTTAGTGCTCACTTTAGCATGAGTATGAATCAGCTTTATACCTCGTTTTTATATGCTGTGCTATTCCTGCACAGCAAATAAAACCCTGTAACTAGATGTATAGAGATCCCGTAGCAGTCAAGGTACAAAATCAACAGCTACTTGTTTTAGATCCATGCAGGACTCAAATCTTGGTCCTCCAGCAATGTACCTAGATCATTACCCATCATGCACTTTCCACAAATCCGTCTCTATAAGCGGAGAGTACAGCGGCACTCACGAACATCGTCAGTTCCTAGTTCTGATAGTGTTACTCTCATTTCAAACACACACAGACGCACACGCGCGTGCACACACGCAGCGCGTTAGCCGAATGCTAATATCAAGCACGCAGCCTCTCGTTTGCAGCAGGATGAGCAGCTCTCTTGAAAGCAATGGCATTTTATGGAGCAATTGAGAAGGTGGAAAGGAGTCGCAGTGTGTTCTCAGGCACAACATTTTACAGATGCAATGCACAGAAACACACCTTCCAGCTTTGACTTCTCAACTACCAATTCTACTGAAATAAAACCATGCCTTAAATAGATGCATGCCAGCCTGCACCAGCAGACCCCCATCTCCAGCCCCTTTCCTCCAGCAGGGCGGGCAGGGAAAGCCGTTATGCACCCGAGGTCTCCTTTCATTAACCATGCTTCCATTGGACTTCACACACGCCTGTGGCTCCAAGGCTCCCGGACTAGCTCCCACCAACTTCCCCAAATCCCAGTGCCCCTCAAAGCATCTACAATGCACTCAAGATAATACCAGCAAATCACAAATCAGAAAAAATTTGTGCTTAGAGAAATTAGCTCACAGCGAGTTTCAATCTTCTGTCTATATTCCCCAAATACACAGAAAACATAAAAGGATTTAAGGTAATAAGTAATCTGGGATGCAGACAGAAAAAAGGCAGGAAAAAAGTTGCATTTGGATGCCTACTGTGTTGAACATCACTACTCAGTATATCAAAATAGAAGTTTCTGCCGAACTTTAATGCCTGCTGCCAAGAATGTAGCACAAATCATGCTTTTCTAGTATTTTTGCAAGCTGTCCTCCGATTTCAGACCAACAAAGCCGTAATTGTGAGAAAAACTGTATTGTACATGAAAGCAAAATATTTAAACAACTAAAACTTTCCTTAGCACGTTACAACACGTTCCATTTCATAAATACATTTAAATGATACTGTAATGGATTTGGAGAAGATAATGAAGTTACAGTGGTAACAGCCCAACAGAAAGTCATCTGCAAGCACCAAGAGATTCATAAGGAAACAGTCTCAACACAATCTTCCACTTTTGTAATAGATACAATGAGGCAATCGTTTAGATCAGCACCAGTACAAGCAACTACCCACCTCTTGGGACAGGAAGGGAATGACTTGTGCACATATAGCGTTCAGCCTCTTGACAATTTCTGCCTGCAAGTGACAAGAAGAAAGAAGTTCAATTATGTAAATTCTCAGATGCAACTGTCACCCATGAACACAGAAGATACATTTGTTTGTTTTTTTTTTCATCTCTAGTCATCCTCTGGCCAGGATAGATTACCAACAGAAGGATTTGGATACCAGTTCAACAATACCTAGGAAGCTAATCACTTCTGGCTAAAAAGTTTTCCTTAAAAAACACAGTTTACAACTGACACAAGAGAAGTTAATTCTGATTATACGATCAAAGACATTCAAAGAAAAAAATCTTCAAGAGATGTAACCAAAAAGATAAACAAAATACTGTGTACTGAACTAAACTCTCTCCTAAGAGGCAACAAGAAGGATCTTTTCAAATTACAGCACTGCCATTGTAAGTGAAGGGAACAAATAAAGCAGTTACTTTTGTAATAACGCTGTATATCACGAGAACATTGGCAACACAATATACAACTTCACTGACAATCACTCTACCACATATTTTAAAAAGGGATACTGCAGTCCTGCATCACATTTAAACTGTTACCAAACCCAAGCTTAATAGTAGTTACTTTCATGTTGCAACTGTGACCAGAAATGAATAATATACAATGTTTTATTTTCATACTGGAGATCAATTCTTATTCTGTGAATTTAATCTGCAAATCTCAATGGAGATGGAGGAGATTTGGGGAGATAACACAAGAATTACAGCTCCAGAAACAGAATATTTAAAGCCACATAGCCTTTCTTACAATAAATCATAACTTTCTTATAATAAATTGTAACCAGGATCGGTTCCTCATTATACTGTAGGACAGAACGCTCTTCCTCTTGCAAAGTCACTAACCGTATGACAAAGACATACAAACTTGTGCAATTTAGGCTTCCTTCTTTTAACAGCAACCCTTCCAGCCTTTTTGCTGTGCTGTCTTTTAAATTGGGAATGCTTAGAAAAGAACCTATAGAACAGAAAGACTCAGAACCAGCAGTGAAAAAGTCAGAACTACATACAAAATAAATTTGGGTTCATGGAATACTACAGCTACACAGCTATATAACCAGAAGATACGGTACGCTAGAGGTAGGCATACAGGTGAAACCCACACTGCTTCCCTGTGCACACGGTCATACACTCAAGTTCTCACATGGTACTTTGCAACACAACTTCATCTTTTCAAAATCCATCTAAACTCCCATAGGTTATTTATAGAGCAATATGTTACGCCGTCCCAGTATCTTCTCACCAGTCTCCACTGTTTATGCAAGTCCTCATCTCGTTAAAGTTATGCATTTTAATACATTTTTCACATTCATCTACTACACCATCTCTGTTTATTCAGCAGCACAGATACCTTAATGGACACTTGAGAACATGTTGCATTCACCACAAACCTAAACTACCTGCTAATTTCAAAGGTCTCTGTTTGCCGGTAGTATCAGATACCCAAAATGTAAAACTTAAAAATACCCCTTTAAATAGACAGCGTTCACTGTACTAGTTGACACAGAGATTTATGAACTGCTTGTTGCACAGCAGTACAGGGAGCGACAAGATGTGTGCATCTAAGCTTCAGACAGAGACACTGCACAATCCAGTACGGCATTACTTGAGAAACAATATTTGATTAGGAACTGTAGAGCCTAACATAATGCACAGCTGCAAAGTACCTGTGCTGTAGTGGTTCAAGCACCATTAATTCAGTCATTTCCAAATTCTGCGTCCCAGCCACACTGCTGGTTTTTTTTTAAAGGAATCTCCCGAGTGCCTTAAAAACAAAGAGAAAACTACACGTCCCACTCTTTGAGGCTCTTCCACCAAAGTGCCGCCATCCTCACTTGAGCTGAAGCCCCTCTGACCTGTCATTTAACACACATACGTGCCTTAGTGAAAAAAAAACACGTATTACTTTCCTCCACTGCAAAACAACCCCTTCTTACTCATCTTTAAAATGCCTGTCGCAACTTTACCCACCTCCTTTGCAGCTCCTGGTGGGAGCCTTTGCCTTGACTGTGCTCAGTAGCAGACGACTCTTCCACCACAGCTACCTTAGCTGGATGCCTCTACTGCACCGCTTAGGAACTGAGAATAAAACCGGCTCGCAGCGCCATGCAGGAGCTCAGAGTGCAATTTTAAAAGGCTTGTAGATTCATAGATTTTAAGGCCAGAAGGGACTGTTACAATTGTCTTATCTGACCTCCTGAGTCATGCAGGCTGTAGAACTTCACCGACTTCTCCATCAAACCTGTAAATTCTAGCTCAGCTAGAACATAGCTTTGTCAACAAAAATAATTTTATTTGACTCACTTTGAGGCATTCGTTCTCCAACCCCAGCTATTTCAAGCTATTTTAGCTATGAGGTTTCTCTTTTGACCACTTCCCTCCCCAACAGAGGTATGTCTCTCTTCTACTGCTCGTCTGGTCAAAAAGTGGTTGAAACATCCTTGCTCAGTATTTATACAAAAATTCATCTCCGGCAGATTCTGAGCCTGGGAAACACCAAGCCAAAAACCGTCTTCCAAAAAGCTGTAAGTAATCAAAAACAGGTGACTGAATATGTACGGTTATACAACTGTAATAAGCCTCTCAACATCAATGCCACCAGAGCACGGAACAGCGAGTCTTTTCATGCCACCCTCAACGCTTGGGCAGCGAGGAAATAGTCCAACCAAGCAGCCGTGGACCACAGAGGCACAGCACGGCCGAGATGCGGGCTGCCTCCACCTTTGGAGACCACAGGCAGCAGGACAGCATGAAGCAAAACACCGCGAACGTGCACAAACGACAGGAAGGACGTTACACGTTCTGTTCAAAAAAAAATCTTAAACCAGGTATTTTCATGTAGTAAATACAAAGCACGCTCTGCCTTGAGACTGCAACTGTTTCTGCCATTAACTGCAAGGGATGATACCACAGCAACAAGCTTGATTATTGACCACAAAACACACACGAGAAGGAGTTAGCTGCCTGAAGCTAGCTAGAGTGGATTTTTTGCGCTGCCACCCAAAAGTTGAAAGTGTAGGTACTGATGATGTCAATGAGCATCTCAGCAGAGCTATTCCTACTGCTATTAGAGGGGGCCTGGAAACTCGTTCTTCTTTGCATAAGGTACAAAGTCAGACTCAAAATAAAACACCAGTTCACTTCACATTTCTACGCTGATACGGATTTTTAATACCCTACATTTAAAAATCAGTTTAGGATCTTCTCTTTTCTCTCAGACATCAGGCTGACGGGTTTTTCATTATCAAACTAATTGGCAGGAGAAGGAAAAAGTATGATTTCATAAAACGAGGCAGCCAATTCCTCACACGGAAAGCCAAAGTTGCCTCGGAAACACGGCTGCTTCCACGGTCATCTAATTTTGCCTCTTTTGTCCCATGGGACCAGGCTTTAGAGAGGCATCATTTATTTACAGGCCTTTCCACTGGGCTTCAGTTATCGGCCAATAATACTGTGGACACACACACTTCTAATGGCCTTCGTTTTGAAACCAAGTCTAATCTGATGGCGCAGCGCCCAAACTCCTTTTCCAGCATAGCCATTAAAGGATGTAGGTTATTGCTGTTGTCACCATTGATATTTGTCATTGTAATGTAATTAGGGCCCTAAAATGATGCATTACAGCCCTTGGCACAGCTTCTATTAAAATCTTTTCTTCTGCTCACTGAACTGCGACCTGCTTTCTGATGAATAACAGACAGACAGCTTTAGGGTGAGGAGCAGATTCATCAAAGAAGTATTTTTCAGCTCTGGAAATAAAATAAATAAATAAATAAATGCAGAGGGCAACCAAAGAAGACAACCACAAGAAAGGGGGGAGGGAGCACATCGCGCATTTGAATTTCATCTGACCACTTGAAATTCTGATTGCATCTGATGAATCTTTCTTAGGACAATATATTCCCAGCCTGTGAATCACATGGTTAATCAGGACTCTAATCTGCTATCCATCAGCCTATGCCAGCACTGTAACTTCCAATCAAATTTACAGGTTATGTGGGTCACGCATCCCTGAACAACTACATTCACGGATATCCCATTTAAACCAGCGCAGATTCTGAAATGCTGTTGTTAGGGTTACTGAATGTTATAATACTATTCAAAGCTTTATGAAAGCTCCTGATAAACAGCTGCTAAATTATTGCCTGTGGATACAGCGTGATGCTCTGAAATAGCATTAATGGCCCAATAAAAGGGCAATTGTTCATGCCAAAATATAAAAAGGATAGTTTTTGCTGCCATAGTTTGTCAAATATGTTAACAAACACCGACACTTCTATCACCCCTTTCCCTAGACACAAAAGACATTTGGTTTTGCATAAAAACACACCAGAACGGAATCAGAACAGATGAAGGAGAGACAGGTAGGGAAGGCTCGGGCTAGAATTGTCTTTTCACTTATCTAATGCAAGCTTGTATTGTTTGCATCCTTTAGGAGACAGCTACAAAAGACACTATTTTAACAGTTTTGAGCTCTTTTCATAGCCACTTATGTGGCATCTGTTTTAAAAAGAGAAAGATTAAATATTTATTAACTACAATGTTAATAACTTTTTCCTTTTGCTATGCATATAAAGAGACAATAATAAAAAATCACTGCGCCAGAATCTGATCCAAGAGAAGGAATGAAGACTCACATCAGTAAACAGCCCCTCAGCATTATCGCAGAGATACAGCACAAGAGCAACAGCTCTTCCCGAGTCAGCCAAGAAAATCTTCTTGACCGAAGCCTATAGTTAAACAGTACTTAATTGCCTAAATATGGCTAAAAACCCAACCTTTAAGTTTGTAAGCACATATAAAGCATTCTGAAAAACGTTCAGAAGATAAGTCTGTGGACAAGGGTACACCTCAGGTCCCTGGAAGTAACCCAGCCCCAGAAGGATGCTCAGCAAAGCTGGTCCTTGGGGTACAGTCATGGCCCTGCAGCTACCAGCTGTAGGCAGAGAGGAGCATGTGATGGACCATTAGACGCCTAAATCCCTTTGAGGATGGCAACGTAGGGGTTTAATTCAATTTGCCCTTGCCACACACAGCTAAAACAGGACATAAGCATATGGTAAAATATGGGAGTGTGTTTAAGTGCCTTTATAAGTATTTTAGCATATGTCCAAATTCTTAGGACAGATGAGGCCTAAAAGAGAAGCAAGAGTCATATAGACTCCAGATATAAAAATACTCACAAATGTTCAAATACATAGGGAGTTCAGAATCAATTTGCTGCTTAAAAATCTCCATTTGCATTCTTTTTTTGGCAGTGGAAAAACTGAGAATTGGTATTTTATTTATAGTGTATAAACTTCAGGAAAATATTTCCACTGTATTTCACAAAGTTCCATAGTTATTACAATTATAAAGAATTGCTGGTAAAGAATTACCACTGGAGGCTGTAGGTCTGTCAGTGGAATGGAAACAAAACTACTATATATGTATTGTTGAAATAAAACAGAATAATAAAACACTATTGGGAAACCCATTTCAGCAGCCAGTAGCAAAAAAAATATATGCAATTACACTTTCAGAAAAATAATCTGAAACAACTGTTATTTCAGGTTTAATCTGTTTTACACAATGCAGCCTTTGCCAAAAAGATCAATCTAGTTTATTAAGTGCTTACCAAGAACACATGCACACACCCATCATATCTAAACAGGCATTTCACAAATTAGTGAGAACAAAAAACATTATTACACTGCATGAGACATATCACGATTATGAATAAAGCAAGCAAAAAAGCTAATCTTAGTATTTCACAGAAAATTAACTCTTCTTTCATCAAGAAGAATGTGTTTTGTTTTAATCACAGACTGTTGTCTGGAAGTGCTTACTCCAGTTCTACAGAACTGGAGGAAATACTGCAAGCCCTGAATATAAAATGTCTCTTCAGCCCTAAACGAATGGTGTTTGGAAACTGAGCCACGAAGAGTCTAGTCTTGTAGCCAAAGAGAGTGGAGGATAAAGTTCTCTGGTGAGAAGGATACTAAACAGAAAACTTCTTCACTAAGCCAATTGCTCCAATTTAGAAGATTTTAATATGAACAATGCATGTACGAGTTGAATGCAAGCGTGACCACCAGACTTTGCCAAATAATCACGGTACATTCTCCACCTCACCTTCCTATCAACCTCCCTTACAAACATCCCAGCTAAGCTCATGAAGAACTGTAAACTTGACACTTAAACTTTGTAAGTCAATGTAGGTGCTTATTTTGCACAAAATACTGTAGACAGCAACACAAGCAATAAATTGGAGTGGCAGAATTTCCAAAATCAATTTTCTATTTATTGTACATCCTTGTCCTGGTTTCGGATGGAAGAGAGTTAGTTTTTCTTTTTAGCAGCTAGAATAGCTCTGTGTTTTGCATTTAGTAAGAGGTTTGTTATAAAAAGAATGTTGATATCATACTGATGTTTATCGTTGGTGCTGAGGCATGGCGGACCTTTCAGCTTCTCGTGCTTTTGCCAGTTTGCAGGAGCACAACAGGCTGGGGGGGAGCGTGGCTGAGACAAAGGACCCACAATTCTCCATATAATTTGAATTTAGATTTAGGATTGAGGGCCACATTGGCCAATGGAGTATTCTGTATCATGTAACGTCATGCCTGGTATATCAATGAGGGCTGACCGGGAAGTTGGGAACTTCAGAGGGCTCTCTCAGATTCTCGGTCTCTCAAGAGTTCTCTCTCTCTCATTCTCTTTCAGGCCTCTCGCTCGTCTGGGATTATTGTAGTGTAGGGACTTACCTGTTTCAGCATTGCTTGCCAGGACAGGACAGGTGTTGGTCAACGGGTGGTGACCAATTACACTGTGTATCACTTGTTTGTATAGATATTATTATCACTACATATATATTCACCTATTATTATTACTTTATATTATAATTAGTATTAAATTGTTCTTATCTCAACACATGAGTCTCCTTCCCTTTTCCCCTTTATTTCTCTTCCACATTCCCAGGGGTGGGGGAAGGTGAGTGAGCAGCTTTACAGCATTTAGTTGCCAGCTGGGCTAAACCACAATCCTGATCCACGGGCTGCTGAAGTGAATTGATAAGACATGGCTTTTATTTAATGTTTCAAGAATCACATGGAGCTCAACTGAGCAAGAAAGGATACATATTGAATCATTCCTGATTAAGACAATAGAAAGCAAGTCAAGTAAGGTGACATATAAACATGCTTGAAGCCTGTCACTTGAGGAAGGTGATGTTTTCTGTTAAAAAAAAACTTCGACTTCTACCAGCAAGCAGGGGAAAAGAAACACAGAGTTTGGAGATCTCTATAGCCCTCAGTTGTTCAGACCGCCACTAGGAAGCAAACGGCATCGTGCCCTGCCACAAGCACCTGCACGGCATCTAGAAAAAAGGCTGCAAGTGGAATTTGAAATGGCAGAGTCTGGCTTCATTTCCCTTCCCCGAAGGTAGCAGGAGATATTTGCTGAAAAAGCAGACAGAAACGAGTAAGAAGGGGTCACGGCCATGAGAGGTGCGGTTTCCACCAACAGAGCTTTGAAGTCCTCTGGTTAAGGTACTATCCCTTCACCTACCATCAATCCTCAGCATTTCACAGCAATACTTGTTTTGTGAAATATGGGTTTATAACCCAGGTATAAGAATTTTCCACAACTCTCCACTAACTGAAGGAATTTGATTTCATTGTTTAAAAAAAAAAACAAAAACAAACCAAACAAAACAAAAACAAACAAAACTTTTTTCAAGCTTATAAACCTGTGGCATCACACTAAGGCAGCTTCAGCTCCGAGTTCAGTCTTTTGCATGTCTCCTACCTGCAATTAGGCCGGAATTTCCCATTTTAATTTCTCCTGTAAGTGCTGGAACACAGCAGCACCTGCACAATCACCACTCCCTTACTACGCGATTCCTCCTCTTACACATCCCTCCAAAGAGTCAGTTCCTCTGTGCCTGCTGGAAATGGCACGAGCCAGTCTGAGTCCATCCTTGCAACTATATGCATACAGTGGTTCTAGTACGTGGTTTTTATTCAACTGGATGCAGAAAGTCCCCTACTTATTTACATCACAAGTTCATACTCTGTTTCTCAGGAGCAGCAGGGAAAGTAGTCAGAAAGAAATACTGCAGATCAGTTGTTTCAATGTGTACATTGTGAAGAACAAAAAGAAAAAAAAGGTTAGAAAGAGTCAAAACCTGTTCTCAGTAGGCTTATGTTTAACTTGAGGTGTCCTTAACTGCCCTGGAAAAATATTAAGGAGGCAGCACTTCAGGAAAAAGCTGAAAACCTCTAGCAGGTGAACTTAAAAGAAACCATCCTTTTAAAATTTACATATATAGTGCCTAGGAAAGGGGGTTCTGACACTCTTTTTAAGTGTTACCACAAAACAAACACAAAAATCCTTTTCCCTCTACAAAATAGAGCTGTCAGTGTCCACTTCTCACTTCTGATCCCCACCAGCACTTACCTTGCATTTGCAAATACACACAAAGGAAAACTCAGAAGTAGTTACAGGCACCCAGTATCCTTCCTCTACTCTCTGTATTATGCCTACAGTGCTTACTCTGGAGCAGTATGCTCCGAATGTTAATCACCTAGAAGCTGACATGCTATGATGGTTGAGAACTGTGAAGATTCTGCCAGACTTCCAGCTACATCTACAAGATTGTACTGTTCAGTCTTGAAGCTTGAACAAAACACTGCAACTAACAGTAACACGTAATAGTCTAACAAAAAAAAAAAAAGAAAATTTAGTTTCTCCAGCAAGTGCTGTCTTGTTCCAAGTTTTAATAAACTACATAAAGCTGATCAATAAACTTACAAAAGCGGCAATCAAAAGCCCCCCATAAAACCAGGAAATGCAACATGACTGCTGAATTAAATTTGTTTTATTCCAGATTCATCTAGAGGTCAGGAATCAGTCCTTCCGCATCAGGAACAGGCAACTTCTTCTCTTCCACCTCTGATTTCCTCCACTTACCCTTTCATGGCCCTGCAGGTCATGAAAGGTGGAGGCTGTAGCCTGTCTGATTCACTGATAATCACACTTGATTATGTTTGCTTCCAGAAAAGACAAATACTAGGAATCAGCACACTCATCTATTCAGTGAATTTGTTAGGTCTGGTTACTAGAATTCTTACAGTGTTTGAAAACTTTGTCATGTTTCACCTTCAAACCCTCATCGCTTCTTCCTACCCAGCAATTTCACACCACGTGGTGAATAGCTATCAATTAGCTTAAGAAATCCAGAAAAAAAAAATGGTATTTATTTCAAGGAAAAGTAGTCTACACAAAGGAAACAACATTTTAACTTCTTTTCCATTGTGAGTTCCTGTTGCACTAGAAAAACGAGCAATACTCGGATGCAACTTCCACACATTAAGACAACAGATTTTTGTATTTGACATAGTAGATAAAAATCCTGCCTCTTTTAAACCAGTACACAAAAGCATGATTTTAACAACACCTTGAATGAAATGAAAGAATAGTGAAGTGGATTTTATAGCAATGCTATAATCAAGCTTCGATTCTGGATCCTTGCAATGACACAAATTCAAATAAGGCGTGTTACTATCTCAATTTTTAAACCAAGTGGAAGTATGATACATGCTAATTCTTTCTGAAGATAAATAAATGTTTTGTATTGTTTGGAGGTATTTTTTCAAGTCCCAGTTTCTGGAATAAAGTGATCATCTGAGAATCAGATTACATTTAAGACACTTTTCTCCCTTTCCCACCTTTTTTTTTTTTTTCTTTCTTAAATCAACACTCAACAAGTAAGTTAGATAAGACACTAAGGGTGTATAAGTAGGGCACATTTTCTTTTGCTCTAAATTTAAACACTAGTTTCAACTTCGGGTGCTGACTCATTATTTCCTCATGCTTTGAGATGGCAATGCCACAGTTCTAGTGAAGCACCACCCATGAACTTCCATACTGCAGCACCCTAGGGATGGGCAACCTAGGATGTCACCAGCCTTGTCACCCGAGGCTTGCACCATACCACATACAATGACACAGCCAGCCAAGATCCAGCCAAGATCCCAGCTCCTTTTCTCTGGAGCAAGTGAGTAAGAGGGGCAGTACTGAGGAGCTGCCAAACCAAGCACAACAAGGAACAACTAGAAGTTCCAGTATTTCACACATCTCTGCTGTCACTCAGATGATACTGATTCATATTCATATTTTTTAAGCAAAACACTTGCTGCAAGGACTAGCTCAACAAGAAGGGACTCTTGATGCAGCAGAATGCTGCTTTCCCAAAAGCAACAACAAAACAACAGTCTGCAGCTCCGACTTCTGTTGAGGAGAAAATATTGATATGAATTGTCATGGCTCATAATTTCAATCATTGTGGAACATAACTACCTCTGTTGAAAATAACTCTATTCGGATTTCAGCATTTCCACCACTGAGTTTTCTTGCTCTTTTTTCCCTAAGTGAAGGGGGACAAGGAAAGAACAGGTAACTTTATCCTTCAACATACAAATATCTAACAAGTGGTAGTTTCACTAGTACATCTAAAATAAGCAGGCAGTTTACAACTCTCTTTAACCTTCTTAAGAAGTTTGCAAAGCAAACACTAAGACATTTGTAAGACAGGCATGCTTAATATATTCAGGAAATTCACTTGTCCAAGACAGCTGGATACACTAAGTACATCTTGATGTTCAATTCATTTGAATGGCATTCCCCAGTAAAACTCCTGCCAGGACAGACTGAGTCAAGCAACACTAAACAGCATTTATCTTTAAATTATATCAGCATTATTGAAGTTTTCAAATACTTTTCACCCAAGAGGGATTTCAACTTGAAAGAAACACGAAGTTTAAAAAAATGCCATAAAAAGCAGAACAGGAGGCACAGAGCAAAGGAGAACTCTCCGGTTGGGAAATGTAGATTTCATGAAACCTTTTCCAGTGCTGTAACTCCCTGTGAGATCACACTTTGTGTGGAGAGCTACTATGAACTGCATTGATTTCAGACAAATGCACAAGATGCACCATATGTTAAGTGTGCTTTTCATAATACTGCACCTACAGACTTTAATAAAAACATCTAGAACGTGGAAAGTAGGTCGAATGTAAGCAAATGAAAGGGGTAAATAATGAACTCTGTAAAAAGATGTGATAACAATACCAACGCATCTCTCCTTAAATGTGTTCTTACCAGAAAAGGCATCAAACAGGTTTCCTTCATAACATTGGTCCAATTTCACACCCACAATCCCCCCTCTAAAGATGTCTGGGCCAGAAATACAGATCACACACTCACCAATTATGCTGTATCTGCTCTTGAGAGAGAAAGAAGGCTTTCACTGTAGCTTCACATGCACTTTAAATTGACATAAAAACAGGCACGGAAGAGGCTCTCCCCTAATCCAGCTACTCTTGCTCACTCCACCCTTGTGCTGCTAGCACTTTTGTGGGTATTTGGTGAACCAAGCAACGAACTTATCCAAGTTAAAACCCAGCTCCTCAAAAAAAAGAAAAAAAACTTTTTTTTTTTAAATGCAAACCCCATCCCAAGCTCAGTTTACCACGGGGTTAACCTAAATGCAGGATCACCCCTTTCATTACCATCTTCCGTCTGCTTGAAATGCACAGAAAACTTCAGTCTCGGACACACAAAATCTCTGAGCTGACACTTTTTGTGAGCGCTCCTCTGAGTCAGACAACAAGAGCACGGTTAAGAGAGCAAATCACACAGCAGCACTCCTGGCAACCTGCTCATCTTCTTACAGATATCGATACTTCTCTGGGCACGGCAAGGCACTCCGTTTCACTTCCTCCACCACCCTGCAAACAAGATGTGTTGCTATCAACCACATCCTAAACTTTTCACCTCTTGGGTTAGCATCATGATCTGGTTTAGCTGCAAGTTTCGACTAGTCTTTAGAGACACCTGTTAGATCATCTGGTAAACCAAATCACCAATACCCAACTGCACAGTGAATTCAAAACAATAAATAAATAAAAACTAGTGTACATTCGTGGTGGATGTCCTAGCTCAGTAGTAGTCAGGAAAAAATTAAATGCTGTGGTCAAAACTGTGAAAAAAACCACACTCAAACTAATGTATGTTTTTCCAGTTACAGCACACACGACAGACAGCAAAACCACATTTCTGTGCCTGTATTTGTTTTTTGTTGTCTTTTTTAAATGGATCTCTGGCTTTTTGCCATGGAGTAATTCTATGGTTTACCAAAATGAAGTCTCTGGGCTTGTTAATTTCATATTTAGTTTGCTAGGTCTGTAATCTTGCCACTCTTTTAAATCGAAAAGGTTTCAGGCAAGCATTTATACGAAAAATACTCATTCAAATCCTAACATTTTTACCCACAAAAATACACAGAGGTTGTATCTATTTTGGTTTATGAGAATCTGTTTTGCACAAACTATTATAATTATTCCTTTTCATAACAGCAGCTTCCCATGACAATTAGAGACTTAGTTGTGCTATTTTGTTTGCATTAGAAACTTGCCAGAGTACAAGAAAGGAAACCTTAAAATCCTCGAACTACCTACTGACTGTTTGCAAACCTGTTTGTGTATAATCGCTATCTGTTTTTTACAAAGACAACAGAAAAAGCCGGGGGGGGGGGGAGGAGGAAGGGAAATAGGTTTGATGACTAGTGGATAGCTCAGACTGTGTTTCCTTTGTGTGAGCTTCAGTGAAGATAAAAGAGTAAGTAGGAAAACATTAACCTTTAATATGAAGGGAAGGCAGTTCAAAATCACTGATTTCTTCATTGAAATAAGTCAGTTTTCACTACTGTAACCATGTTGCGTAGGTGAAAGCAAAGGAAAGAGAAGTGAGAAAAAGCTTAATTTTTAATAGTCACCAACAAGGGATTCTGTGACTTTACCATTACAAATATAACTTCAGCTCATGAAATGAACACAAAACTGAAGTCTCCTTAAAATAGCTGCAGAACTGCCCAAGAAGCTGGACCAACACTCAGCACAGTAAAACCTTTCTGAATCCTCAGTTAGCAGGACCTGAGAGAGTCTGTTCAACAGTGGTTAAAGGACACCTGCAGTACTTCAGTCATACTCTTGAACATCATCCACATCCACCAAAAAGCACTTTATCTTAACTCCGTAGCTGTAAACAAAGTTTTAAGAATAGATGTCATTTTCCGCCAATGCAGCCCGAAGGAATACAAAATTTTTCTCAATATCCACCACAGAATCTGTGTAGAGCTCATTTGATATGGCTGTAAATTAGGCTTTCTCCAGCTCTACTGACTAAGCTAGACTGTATGCTGAGAGATATTATAGCCTTGCTAAATTCACAGCTGTTCTGCCTCCAAAACTGGCACCCTTCTGAGGAAGGGTAACCAAGAAAGGTAGTGGCAAAGCAATGCTCGGATAGAGAAAGTGACCTACTTTACCATCTAAATCCCACTGCTTCACCAAAGTGGAAAAAGCACTGCAGCGTTTCAGTGAAGATTACCAGATATCAAGACTTCCTCCTATATTATGCTGAAGACAGCCCTCAGACTATTATTTCTTTTCCGAAGTCCAACTTGCATTAATGTTCAAAACTACATTTACAGCTTCTCACACATGTGGAGTATTCACATGCTGAAGAATGAAGACTCAACCAAAGCTGTGATCCCCATTGTTGAATATCAAGCTGGTTTGCCTAATCTTTTGAAAACTCTCATTGTCATCATCTTACTTCAATCTCTGCAACAAACAAATCAAGCAAGAACCTTGTACAGATTAATGAATCTGTATTACATTACATCTGTCTAATGGGCAGGTAGAAATTCAAATGAGGTTAAAAAGAGACTGGGAAACCAGCTACTTAAGATCTACACCAAGCGCCCACCTCAGACTAATTCTGCATAGAACCAGATGGCACAGAAAGGTTTCACCAGCCCTGTGTTTTCCCTAACTTTAGAATATAATTGCTCGTACCAGAGAATCAAGATCCCACTGTGCTGCAATCACTGCACAGACAGCAACAAGCCCCACCTCTGGCATTTGCCAGGGACTGGGCATGCAGGAAGAAGGTAGGACGACACTACCACAAGGTAAGGATTTTTTTTGTTTGTTTTCCAAAAAAAATCCCATACATAAAATATTAGTATTATCCCATTTTCCAGATGGAGAACAGAGGCTGATAAGATAGATTACCAAGGGCAAACTTCCTTAGTACAAATTAGAGCGTTGACTGCATTACTGCTGAAAGGTACATCACTGGAGCATGCTAATTGCAGCTGGGATGGAAAAGACAGCAAAATTCACGTGGGAGGCAAAACGAGGACAAAACTGTCTTGGGAAAGAGCATCCCGCCCCAAGCATCTTACAATCTAAAGAGATAAATACAGCCACTTCTAAGTGACTCCCATGTAATAATATCTCACCTCCCATTTCTTAATGTATTGCTCTCCAAAATCTCCTCTGTGGTCAGGGTTATGCTTCAGGAAATAGCATTACTTCCACTTCCCAGACAGAGAACTGAAGCAGTGAAAGCCAGAGGTGAAGTCTCCAGAAGGTATGTAATGGGATTTTTAAAAATGCCTAAGCAGACTAGACATGTAATTCAGGCAGAAAGGCAGAAACAGACAAATGCTCAAGAAGATTTTCAAGAATTCCTAAGCACAGGGGGGCACCTCCTTATACCTACAGATACATAAATGTACTTTTACATTTAAAAAAACCCACACATCAAATATAAAGGCTGGAACACCACAAGAATTCAGGCATTAAAATCCCAACCTTCACCCCGTTGCCTCCCTACTCAGGAACAATGCAGTGCTGAAGTCACCAGAAGTGTATAGGAGTCTCCATCTCCAGCACTGAAGCTCCCCATTAACCCTGCCGAATTCCCTTTCCAGACACGTTCAGAAGGAGTCTTTGGCTCAACAAGACCGAGCTCTTTGGCATCCAGTTCACAACTAAGCCCTTCAAACACCTTCCACTTGCAACTCTCCCAGTTCAGTACTTCTCCACCCATGTCCCCCAGGGAGCTGAGAACAACTGACAGAATTATTCCCACATGAAATATAGCAGTAACACATTTGGGAAAAAAAAAAAAAAAGAGGGGTGGAGGTAGACTTCTATGTAACAGCTTAGCAGTTAAAGAGTTTAATCACAGCATTATATACATGACTTTACTTCTCCTTCACACCTCCTAGGAGAACACCCTGTCTACCAGGCTTCTGAGAACAAAATACTGTCAATTCCTCCACTGAAGAAGGAAATTCCCTTTTCCAGTTCCTGCTCACAATTATCATATACGAAAAAACACCACAGGCTAAAACACGTAAATGGGATTGGGGCAGGGACTGGAACCGGCACAACTCCTTCCACTTAGCCAGAGTTTTTCCAGGGCGACAGCACAGTGTGCATCTCTCCTCTTTCAGGTCTACTGAACCATTAAGTATTTCATGCAAAGGAGACAGCTTTCTGCTGGGTATCCCAGTCATCCCCCCGGCACAGAAGCAGCGTGGGTCTTGCTAGTAGACAGAAATGTAACTGAACTAAGATGAACCAAGAGTGTTGCTTTCTCCAGCTTTTTTGTCCATTTTTTCTTTAAGAAAAATCTGTACTATGCTTACACTGTAAAATAAAGTTTAGGTGCCACTCTTCAAACAGTGATTCTGAGACCACCAAGCCAAGGCAGCACGTCCTGGCAGCACCAACTTGGCTGCTTCAGCCTTCAAGCAGTGAGAGATTCAAGACACACTCGCGACCTCAACATTTCCCTATAAGTTACTCTCTATACATGCTGGATTTCTTTGGCTCCGTGCTGAATTGCTCAACTCTCCCCACACAGCCTGCCAGCATCGCTCTGCTCTCCTTTCAGCTGGCCCTGCAGCCAGGGGTGCAAAAGCACCACAGCATCGCTCCCATCTCGCTGCAGACAGCGGTCAAAGCGGCTTGTCCCAAGTCTCACAGGAAGCCCTTGACAGCCCAGCCAAGAAACTTGCACCGGGATCCCCCCAAAGCCCCAGACCCTCGCAGCTGCATCTTAACCACCTGGGAGCTCTCTGCTTTGCTTCACATTAATACAGAGAAGTATTTCCTGTGTCTACAGATTTTCAGGCTCTCCAAGTTCTGTTGCAGGCTTAAACAAACCTCATGATCCTTAATGCAGTGCATACTTACAGCGGCAGTTTTCTTTGAAAATGTGTAAACTAAGATTATCCCAGGATTCTTCTCACTCACACAAAAAGACTTGTTAAAAATCAATGCTTTAGAAGAAACATACACCTGAGTTCCAGGCAGAAAAATGAGCTAAGTAAATAGCAACTAAAGAAAGGACAAAATATCATCATTTCATACATTCACAAGTCCTCTATGTCCATTTGGATGAAAGCGTATTTGAAAAAAAAGTTGCATACGCAAAGAAGCTGGGCAACTGTACCTGCAAGGGAAAGTCTTACATCCTTCCACAGAGGCAGGTTTTGAACGTGTATAGTAACAAGGCTAGTAATGCTAGTTTGAAAACCATCTTGTATACATGTTTGAAAACTCGTCTTCAAGCGGAAACCTACAACCTCAGAAAAAAAACATCTCATGTGTATGCCCATGGGGGCTTTCTTCTTCTACAATCTTGTGATGCTGTTGCTCTTTACATCTCTATCTACATGATCAAACCTAAGAACAAGAACTGCAGTCCTCAGTCAAATGTAGTTTTAGAAAAAATGTTGGGAAAAAAACATTCCCCAGAAATTCCCAGGATGCCACAAGCACGGAATTGTTGGTTTTTTTTACGCTGCCAACAAGTGAAACAGGATGTATGTTTTGGTGTCGCCAGTCTGTAGAGATAAACCAGGGAAAGTTGTGAGGGGGAAAAGAACTAAGTGTCTTGTAGAGATGCATAGAAAAGTCTTTCTTCTCATTTTGTCCTCATAAAAGTCACAATAGCTTTGTTTTCCTTAACAGCCATCTCTAGAAGTACATGAAAGCAGAGAAATGCAAAGGAAGCATCTTGAATGAATTAAACCAAGAGCGTACATGCAATTTGCAATGTGCACTTGCAGCCCAGAGAGCCAACTGTATCCTGGGTTGCATCAAGAGAAGCGTGGTAGCAGGTCGAGGGAGGTGATTCTGCCTCGTGACACCCCACTTGGAGTTCTGCATTCAGCTCCGGGGACCCTAACATAAGGACATGAACCTGTTGGAGTGGGTCCACAGAAGGGCTCTAAGGACTAGAGCACTTTTCCTTCCAAGACAGGCTGAGAGAGTTGAGGTTGTTCAGCGTGGAGAAGAGAAGGCTCTCAAGACACCTTTTAGTAGCCTTCCAGTACCTAAAGGGGGTCTACAAGAAACCTGGAGAGGGACTGAGGGACTGTGTCCCTCAGCAGTGTCCCTCAGGGGTCTGTTCTGGGTCCAGTGCTGTTCAACATCTTTGTCAGTGACATGGATGATGGCACTGAGTGCACCCTCAGTAAGTCTGCAGATGACACCAAGTTGTGTGGTGCCGTGGACTCACTTGAAGGAAGAGATGCCATCCAGAGGGACCTTGATAGGCTTGAGAATTAGGCCAGTGCAAACTGCATGAGCTTCAACAAGTCAAAATGCAAGGTCCTTCACCTGGGTCGGGTCAATCCTAGGCACAAATACAAACTGGGCACAGAGTGGGTTGAGAGTAGCCCTGAAGAGAAGGATTTGGGAGTGTTTATAGATGAGAAGCTCAACATGAGCCAGCAGTGAGCTCATGCGGCACAGAAGGCCAACCACATCCTGGGATGTATCAAGACAAGCGTGGCCAGCAGGTCAAGAGAGGTGATTCTCCCCCTCTACTCTGCTCTGGTGAGACCCCACCTTGGATAATGCGTCCGGTTCTGGTGTCCCCACCATAAGAGAGACATAGATTTGTTGGAGCGTGTTCAGAGGAGGGCCACAAAGATGATCCACGAGCTGGAGCACCTCTGCTATGAGGACAGGTTGCGGGAGCTGGAATTGTTCAGCCTTGAAAAGAGAAGACTTCGGGGGGACCTAATAGCTGCCTTCCAATACCTGAAGGGAACTTACAGGAAGGCTGGGCAGGGACTTTTTACAAGAGTGTCCACTGATAGCACAAGGGGAAATGGGTTTAAGTTGAAGGAGAACAGATTTAGATTAGATCTTAGGAAGAAATTGTTCAGTACGAGAGTGGTAAGACTTTGGAATAAATTGCCCAGAGAAGTTGTGGATGCCCCCTCCCTGGAGGTGTTCAAGGCCAGGTTGGACAGAGCCTTGAGTTGCCTGATCTAGTTGAGAGGCATCCCTGCCCACGACAGGGAGATTGGATTAGATGATCTCTGAGGTCCCTTCCAGCCTATGCCATTCTATGATTCTATGATTTTTACAAGGGCACGTAATGATAGGACAAGAGGTAATGGCTTTAAACTGAAAGAGGGCAGATTTTGATTAGATCTAAGGAAGAAATTCTTCCCTCTGAGAATGGTGAGGCACCAGAGGAGGTTGCCCAGAGAAGCTGTGGATGCCCCATGCCCGAAATGTTCCAAGATCAGCTTGGACGAGCCTTTGAGCACTCTGTCCATGGGAACAGGGTTGGAACTAGATGATCTTTAATGTCCCTTCCAACCCAACCCATTCTATGATTCTGTGAATTTACTTTTCAAGAGTAACATCTCTGTATTTACGTATGGACAAATACACAACCAGTAACTCTGACATAAAAAGTCCTTTGATGTTTAGAGAAGTTGGTATCTCTTCCACCAGTAATGTTTTAGAGCAACAAATAAGCAAGAGGCTCTCATCAACGTCTGGATTTTGCTGTTGTCATAGTTGTTGTTTAGGACAAAACTGAGAAAGAAAACACACGGTTTGTCCCCAGAAATTTTTAAATACTGATAAAAATTGTAAATAAGCAACGTGCTCTGACTGCAACAGCTTTCTGCAATTAGGACAGAAAGCCTACTGGTTAAATTGAGTATAAGAATAAACAATCTATCCTTTGTTAACACACTGACACAAACATACGGGGTGTATTTTATGCACAAAGTCTTTCCAATCTTCTTGTGTTATTCAAACACTATGGACTGATATTTTAAGAAGAGGCACCTACTTTGTATCTAGTCACATGCTTTATAAAATTAGAGAAAGCAGACAGTAGCAGTGTTGTAGCTGACTCTCTTTTACACACCCGCACAGTGCCATCTTTCAAAGGGGGCACTGTGAAAGTGGATGGTTGTCATACAGAGTGAATGGTACTGCAGGGAAATAGGAGACGTGAGAAGAAAACCAATTAACGAGCTTCCTCCAATCGTCCCTTGTTCTCTGTCTCCTCCCTCAAACCAAAATTCCAGCGTAAGTGTTTTGGCCGGCTTTGGCCTTCTTCTCTCTGCTTTCCTTCTCCAAACGTTATCACAAGGCCAGCTCCTCCTATTTATTTCTGACTTATATCCTCCAAATATTAACATAGTAGCAGGCAGGAGGCAACCCAAGTGTCTTAGTGTTATCTCCTGGTAACCTCTGGGGCGTAAGACAAAGGAAATCTGGACCTCAAACTGCTGGACCTCATTACGCAGCGGACAGGAGTTTGGAAGAAGCCCTCTTCCGTCCACGGCAAACACATATTCATTCAATATTCTGTGATCCCATAGAGCCTGTCATCTAATAATGGACATTAACAAAATAAATCTTACATCGCTCCCCATCATGTAAATATCATCACCATTTCACAGAGGGAGACAGAAGCACAAAAAAGTTAGACAGACTTTCAAAGCGCTGCAGAGCACAAGCTCACAGTCAGACAAACCACAACTGCTAATTTGTCACACGCTTTAAGCTTGAAACGGCCTCTTCCCCAGATTCCAGGCAGCCAAGCCCATGGGCAGGCGTTCGCAGGTACACAGCGCAGGACACTGGTATCAACGCCGACTTTTCGCTGCAGACCGGCAGTGCTTCACGGAGGACGAGCACTGAACTCGCACCTCTTCAGGCTGCAGCCGCCACAAGCATCCAGCTGAGCCCCACGTCCCTCTCAAAGCCAAAACCACAACATGGCTCAGCTCAACCACTGGATTCTACCCAACACGTGGAACCCATGCTGCCGCTGGCTGCTCGCCTGCCAAACAGCTGGATGGTGGCTTGTCCACCTCGAATCTAAGGCAGGACCTCCCACAGGGCTGACGGGAAGACGCTCAGAGACATCACCGGAGCTTCCGACAGAAAACCAGCCCTGCACAGCCCACAGTGAAGTGGGTTTCAGGAAAACACGTGGGCAAGCATTGGTCGGCCCAAGTGTGCCCCCTTCCCCAACCCTGAGCTGGGATGCACTACGGTTATTTGGTCTCCCTTGCACTTATTAATAGGAAAGCTTAATAGGAAAACACCACTGTGTTTTCAAAATGAAGTTCAGAAGTGTTTCAGCTATGAGGCATGGCTGAAAACTCCTTAATTGTCCCTGTGAAAGGCCAGAAACGGGAAAAAGGGATTGTCCAAGATAAAAACTTTCCTCAATGATTGCTCCACTTTCTCCATGGTTTTAAAAGGTAAAATTTGTATCAAATGCTAAATAAGAGCAACTGATTGACCACTAAACAGAAGTTACTGAGACAGACAGGTTAACTGGATATCCAAATATATTAGCCTAGAAGCCCTGTTACATGCCTGCCAAGACGCAGAGAGACACAAGAAAGGAAAAGAGTTATCAAAATGCCGCCTTCTCCCTCGACCCCCAGCTAAAAATTCATTCCTATTTGCCTTATGATTAATTTTAAATACTGCTGTCATGTTAACATGGTAAACGACAGCTTCTGTCACTGAGCAACTGTCAAAAAAAACATCCTTCAACCCAGACTTTCCAAACGCTGAGGTCCATGCACCATCACACAAGTCTCCTCGCAAGCCGCAGCAAGAGGGGACCCAAGGATCACATTGCCAAGCCAGCTCAGTGGGCTCCAGGCCACCTACTCTCCCTCCATTCCGTGCTGTCGCTGAGTCTGTCGCTGTCACCCTATGGACACCCTGCAATGAGTTCTGAAGAAGCCCTCTGCCTTGAGGACACAACAGACCCAGCCTATTTCTTGTTGTTCTTTGTTTTAAAATTGTCTAGAGTTAAATTCCAACAGCATTTGCTGTCTCTCCCTACAAGTACCACAATCCTTTATTAGGTATTTGCACAGAGCGTGTGCTGGCCTTGCTGTGTTTTCATTTGTTGATTTTGGGTTGGAAGTCAGGAAAGACAAGGGGGAAGGGGCCCCTTTGTTTTCCGAAGTACACTTCTGCCATAGGAAATCTGCATCCCTGGCGACGCCTGTAATCGAAACCCAGTGACACCTTAGCAGCAGCCTCACCATGCCCTCTGTACGGTGCAACTCCATTGCCGGCTACCCAGGATGGGGTCAGAAGGGGTTTTTTCTGTCTGCAAGTTCTCCAAACAATCGAGACACTAAGAGAAGCCAGGCGCATAAGCAGACAGAGTAAATGCAAGAGAAGTTTATTGTATTTAAGATGGAGGAAAAAAGTAGCTTTTTTAAACATTAAATGCTCTCAGTGATCACATATAACATGTGCACAGTACACGACACATGCCAAACAAAATCTAGTGGCAGGATCTATTGTTATGCAGATTCTTTATAGCATGAAGGGGACAGATTTGGACTTCTGCTCAACTGCAAGATGCTCTGCTGAGTTTTTTAAGCAAACACAAGAAAAAAACAAAAGCATGTGTTCTCATTGCCAGTGTTCCACATCCCAAACATAACAGAGAAAGGTCTTTCTCCTTTGAAGAATCTGAAACTCATCCAGCAAATGTCAGAAACCTCTGGCAGTGTAAGATCCTGCAGAGAAACCATTTAAGCAGACCAAAAAAAGAGAGGTCAACTTAGAAGACCTCCACTCAAAACTACGTCCTGTGTTCCCTCACCTTCTAACAGAGAAAGAGGAATTGCCACCAGCAAATCTGTGCCACCTTATGATATATAATCCACACAAACTTAACAAGCTATGATATATAACCCACAGAAAACCAAGCAATTCCAGAAAGAATATATTTTTAATTTGGTACTATTTTTCCTTAGGTGAGTACACCTTACATACTTTTCTGAGAACAGGAAATTGTGACAAAAGTTGCAAGGTGTATCTCATACGTAGCTCCCTTGACTTTATCATGAACCTTAGGACGTTTCACTCCTTACTTGAGAAACTCGATTACAGAAGAATACTGGAGGAAAAACTAAGAAGTATGAGCCAAGTGCAGTTTGACAGCTTAAAATTAGAAAGAAAATAAAAAGAACTCCAGATTTATTATTTTTATCTCATGATTAATTTTAAGCCAATCTCATGATTTTCTGGGGACTGGTATGATTTAACACTGGGAGTTGGCAATACAGCATACCTTACAAATACATAACCATAAAGAGACCAACTCAAGTTTACTGTGGGGACTATAACTTTCACTTGCCTGACATCTGCACATTTAAACGTCTTAGCCATACCACCACAGTGTTCAATACCAGAGCATTACGTACCTGTCCTGGGCTAGGAAAGACGATTCCTTATGTCTAAATCCTATCCACGCAGGCAAGAAAGCACTATTTCCATTTGTGTTTACTATTTGTGATATACTTTAGTTACATTTAAAAAATATTATTTAAAAAAATTAAGTTATGGACATTGTGCCAAAACACTTCCTACTACACTGAAGTACAAGAGTTTGTGCCACCACTGAGATGAACGATATCAAAGGAAAAAAAAAATACAGAAGTACTTCAAGGTACCAGTGGAACTGTAAAAATATCATCTTGAATTGAGACTAAACCTGTAAAAATATACAGATAAACAGAGAGACAAATAGGCATTCTTAGAACCACTTCATATTTTTGTATTTTAAAATAAATTTAATATTTATTTCAAACATTCCATTCTTTTTTTCATAGAGTAGCATTTCTGGAGTACAGATAGGTTCGGCTTCAAGTATATCGTCGTCTGTTAGTTAATGCAAGTATCGGTTTACACATCCTGTGTTTCACATTATCATTGTTCTGTTCCCACTGTGCCTTGTGGATAAATAGGTTTTCTGAAAGTCAGTGGCAACAGATGTGCTCAATCTGCAGGCAGCAAAAGAAGTGACTTCTGTAACAATTATAATCGCGCTGCTCACAAACCGGCCCACATCTGTGGTAAACCCAGTTCTCTATTACGTCCACACATAGTACATCCTATCTTCTCATTAAAAAAAACAACAACAACAACAACAAAAGTAAGACCAAACTGATAACTCTGAATTCTCAACATTTGTCAGCCTTGGTGTTAAGAGTCACAAAACCTGTCTCGCAGCCTTAACACACCTAGTCCATGGGATACACCGTGACTAACCTGTGTGAACACCCCCTTTGCCTTTTTAACATAAACCAAAATCAGAATCCCTGCCTCGAGGAGCTCACAATCGCAATTATTTCACATGCCTGAATCCTTAGGTTTAAAGTTATTTAAGTTGCCG